>NC_083411.1:69279515-69374515 GCF_020745735.1 Hemiscyllium ocellatum | reverse complement strand
GAGGGACACCGTAGGAGTCAGGTGGGTAGTGCATGAAGTGAGTTTGGTAAGATATGGTAATAAACCTTGGGCACAGAGAGAGATTCCCCCCAAAAAACTTGACTTGACTCACACTTATCTAAAAAAACTTAAACTTCAGTCCATATGCTTTTGTTTTAACAATTCAAGGACAGCTCTTATTTTGTATCTGTTAAACCACATTTGGAATTCTTTCATTTTTCAACTCTTGATCTATTTCTGAAATGGAATTTTTAATCAAAAGCCAAGAGGGAAAACTACTCACTGCCCCTTTAACAATGTGGGCAATGGTAGGAAAATGGGACAGGCAGAAATGAGATTGCGAAAAGGTAGACAGATTCTGTAAATGTGTTTTGAACGGCAACATGGGAATCTTGCAATAGTGTGGGAGAGATCTATTTGCATGGATTTGCATTCCATTAGTTCATAATCTCACCTCATTAATATGCATTTTCTTATTCTACCACCTATCAGATAGAAACTATACAGTGACAATACCCAACAGGGAGGTCAGAATGAGTAGCTGAAAACTCCAACTTGCTCCTTCAGACCTCCATCAGCAGTCATCATCATCATCTCAGGGCACACTCCATGATTAACAACTGTCTTTACCCTCACCCCCAGGTCCACAGAGATTGGCATCAGACTTGCAGGAGCCTCTCTGCATCATTATGGGATCTTTCTGACCCATATTCAATACTGTTCTCCACCAACTCCTTGCATTATAATCCTGTTGAGAGGATACTTTTGTGCAAAGGTTCAGGCATCCATCCCCTAGCCTGGACTGAAATGCATCTCAGGGCTTCTTACTCACTATCTTAATGCTGTTGCACCTAGTTGGATACTCACAGCATCTCTGCCTTGGTTTGCCCTACCTTGCCTTACCTTTGCACTCTGTACTATCCTGTTCATAACTTGCAACTGTAGGTGCCCCCATGATGCAGCAGAAATGCAGGAGGGATCAAATTCCTTGCAATGCTGTGCCAATGACAGTGGAGCAGTGGCACAATATTCGGGCAGGAGGTGGAGGTCAGAACACCATGTCATACTGCTTGACATTTCTGCAATGCAACACCTTCTTCTACATGGGGTCACTGAGGGACATCACATGGCCCCTGACACCAGGTTTACGTGCAGGTCATGTCTGGGGCTTTGCACCGGTCAGGACACCACTTGATCCTTAGAATCTGTTCTGGTCAGCTGGAGGATTCACTGAGGCTGTGGGATAATTGATGGGGATCTGTGAGAGTTGCAGCCATTGTGCCAAGTAAGAACATGGGGACATTCCTCAGATGGAACAGCATCTTCAGCATCTGCAGCACAATGGCATCGGTCAAAGCAATACAGGCAGTGCTTCCCTCTGAACCTCATTCAATACCTGTTCCTCCATTGAGTACAGGCCCAGAGTCCTCAACTGTTTCACATATAACAAGCCCTTCATCCCCGATCATTCTTGCAAACCTCCTCTGGACCCTCTTCAACACCACTGCATCCTTTCTTAAATACAGATCCCAACAACATTCACAATCTTCCAGATGTAATCTGACCAGACCCTTATACATGCTCAGTAGTTTACCTCTGCTCTTGTATTCTCGCCCTTGTGAAATGAATATTAACATTGTATTTGCCCTCTTAACTGCCACTGAACTTCCATGTTAACCTTAAGAGAGTCCTGACTGAGCACTTATAAATCCATTTGTGCTTCAGATTTCCAAAGCCTTTCCCTGTTAGAAAATAGTCTACACCTCTATTCTTCCAACTAAAGTGCATAACCTCACACTTACTGTATTCCATCTGCCACTTCTTTGCCTACTCTCTTACACTATCCAAGTCCTTCTGCAGCCACCCCACTTCCTGAACACTACCTGCCCCTCTACCTATCTTTGCCAACAATGTCCTCATTTCCTTTGTCCGATTGTTAATGTATAACATGAATAGTTGCATTTCAACACTGACCCCTGCGGAACTCCACTGTCTACCATCCTGAAAAAGACAGCTTTCTCTTGACTCTCTGCCTTCTACCAGTCAGCCAATCCTCTGTCCATGTTGGTACCTACCCCTAACCCTGTGGACTCTTATTTAGCAGCTTCCTATGAGGACTTTGTCAAAGTGGAAATCCAAATAAATCTCATCCACTGGCTCTCCTTTTTCTAACTTACTCATTACTTCCTCAAAGAAATAGAACAGATTTGTCAGGATTTCCTTTGACAAAGCTATGCTGACTCAACCCTATTTTACCATGCACTTTCAACTAATCTGCAATCTCATCCTGAATAATGGACCCTAAATTCTTATCAATGATTAAGGTCAGACTAAACAGTTTATAATTCCTTGTCTTCTGCTTCCCTCCCTCTTTAAACAAGGGTATTACATTTCCTCTGGGGTACTCTCTGACTCCAAAGATTCCTGTAAGGTCCCAATAATGCCTCTACCATCTCCTCAGATATTTCCTACAGGATCCTGGGTGTCCATTTGATCCGGATGTTTTATTCACCTTCAGAATTTTATAGACCAGTGAGCCTTACTTCTGTTGTGGGTAAGGTGTTGGAAAAGATTATAAGAGATAGGATTTATAATCATCTGGAAAGGAATAATTCAATTAGGGATATTCATACAATCTGCCTGCTGGATTAATGGAGATGAGGGGATGCCTCCATATGCCTCAGCCTGAAGTTGAAAGTACGGTGCTGGAAACGCACAACAGATCAGGCAGCATCCAAGGAGCAGGAAAATCAACATTTCAGGCAAAAACACTTCATCAGAAAATGCTGTTTAACCTGCTCCTTGGATGCTGCCTGACCTGTTGTGCTTTACCAGCACCACTCTCTTGACTCGAATCTTCAGCAGCTGCAGTCCTCACTTTTGCCTCAGCCTGGAGCTGACTGGGAAAAGGTGGAGAGAAACGGAGGAAGAGCGCCTCAGCAACATTGCACTGATCCACCACATGCCCCATTCTCCCATGCCATGAGGTCTGGGAAAAAAGCACTTACCTTCTTGCCATCAGGCTGCTTGAGCCTTGACGTTTAACTAGTTCACCAGCAGCATCTTCTGGAGTGGAATTACAGTATCAAAGCTCATGATACGCTAGGAATATCACCGCAGCAGCTAAATGGCTTCCTTGCTGGTGGGGGTGTGGAGTCAGTTGTCCCTGAAGACACATAGCACATAAAACATTGCAGGACAGTCAACTCAAGGAATGTCTTTCCATCCCACACTCTGCTTTTTCTTTTCAAGTTGTCTTCCAATCCATCCTTTTACCAGACCTCTAGCTCCACATATCTTCATCATGAAGCTTTATGTAGCATCTTATCAAAGGCTTTCTGAAAATTCACGTGCACCACATCTATTATTTGGAAATGCCAGTATTGGACTGGGGTGTACGAAGTTAAAAAGCACACAACACCAGGTTATAGTCCAACAGTTTTATTTGGAAGCACTAGCTTTCAGAGTGCTGCTCCTTCAACAGGTGGTTGTCACATCCATTGTCTTTGTTTATACTATCTCTAGTTTCTTCAAAGAATACTAAAAGGTAAATTAAAATGGCATTTGCTTTGCAAATCCATGATGGCTACTTTATATTATGTTCTCCATCTCTAGATTTTCTTTCACATCCTTTAATAGATACTGGCATTTGTTCTTACTAGTAATTGTAAGCCAAATATTCTGTAGTTTCCTGGATAAGGATATAGTGTAAGCCACTTAGGACTAAGATAAGGAGAGGTTTCTTCATTCTGAGAATAGTGAGCCTGTGGAATTGTCAGAAATTGGGAGGCTGAAGCATTGAATGTTTCCAAGAAGAGATTAGACATAGGGCTACAGGGATTAAAGAGTCAGAGGTGAAAGGAGGAACAAGGTACTGAGTCAGATGGTCATCCATGATTACAGTGAATGGCAGAGCAGGTTTGAAAGGCAGAATTGTCAACTCCTGTTCCTATTTTCGACATTTCTCTGGATGAATACTGTCACTGTTTTTGAAGACAGGAGTTACAGTCACAAACTTCAGACACTTTTCTGTTTTCTGCCAAACATGTACACATGGATGCCAGTGTCTCTGTTGTCTTCTCCCTCATTTCTTTGAGCCTCTGTGAGGACAATCCATCTGGACCTTGCATTTTATCCATTTTATTGACTTGAAATGTTTTTAAATGGACCAATCAAACCACTCTGTCCACAGAAATTGTGTTACCATCCCCCATGATAAATGCATATTTTTCCATCCTAGCGATGGTTGCTCTCCTGATACTGCCCAGTCTGCTTGCCTTCTTTTTCCCAGATCATACTCACTGATAAGAATTCTCAATCTCCCTCCCTGCCCACACGCCGGCAATGCTGACTCTCCAAGTATGGTCAGGAATTCCTGAAGGAGATCAGGACAAGAGCGGTGGCTCAGTGGTTAGCACTGCTGTCTCACAGCACCAGGGACCTAGGTTTCGATTCCCACCTCGGGCAAGAGTCTGCTTGGTGTTTGCACATTCTTCCCGTGTCTGCGTGGGTTTCCTCCGGGTGCTCCAGTTTCCACAATCCAAAGATGTGCAGGTCAGGTGAATTGGCCATGGTGTTAGGGGTAAACATAGGGAAGGGGAATAAGTCTGGGTGGATTAGACTTCAGAAGGTTGGTATGGACTTGTTGGGCCAAAGGATGTGTTTCCATACTGTAGGGAATCTAATCAGGAGGGGAGGCTAAGTATTGAACGTTGCTGGGTGAGCAATGAGGGAGTGAGACATTTGTGGGGAAGTGGTGAGCTGTGTTCAGTGTGCTTTAGAGCTGAGGTGCATTGGAAATGCCAACTGATTTACTTAGAGCTCATGAGCAAACATTCCACTTACTGAGTGAAGCTCTAAGTAAACCTATAGCAAAGCTAGGGTAAGTAAAACACAAACAGCCCAAGTCTCTGATGTTCTGGACATCTGAGACCCCTGTCAGGAATTGTACAACAATCTACGCTCAGGAAAGCCAGGAATTGGGACCTTTCACTTTCCACATTATATTCCCTAGATGTGCATACATTAGGAGGTCCTCAGATTTCTGAGGTACATCAGTGATCTTAAGTTGAGACATTCAGTGCTCCCTTTATTTGGAGATGCAGATCGTAAGAAATACAGGCCATGAAAAATGCCTCAGCAAATCCCATCACCTACTTCATTTGTAGAACTAATGCTGTGCTCACACTGTATCTCCCAGTCTCAGCTACAAATCATGCTAGAAATACACAACAGATTTGTCAATATCTGGAAAGGAAAATAAACAATACTTAGATTGATTCAGACATATTCTGAATAGGGCAGAAGGATATAAAATGGTGTTCTGAGCTGACTTACCATTTCACTGAAGCTGATAGTGTGTTTCTCTCACTTGTTCTTTCTCAACTTGGACAGAAATAGTAAGTAAACTGACTGAACATTCCTCACACAGTACTTACATGAAGAGTGCTTGTGATGAGACATAAACCCTTCTGCCAATAGCCTTGAGATGGAATACCCCGAGACCTTGTTCATCATAGTTGGTGACTTCAACCGGGCCAATCTCCGGAGTGTACTACCAAGGCACCACCAACAGGTCTCCTGTCCAACCAGTGGCACAGACACCCTGGCCCATTGATACATAACCAGCAAAGATGCCTACTATTCCATGGCTCGCCCACATTTGGGAAAATGAGACCATAAGACTTTACTTCTCCTCCCAGCTTACAAGCAGAAACTGAAGTGTGAGGACCCAGTACAGAAACTAGTACGTTGCTGCTCTGAGATAACAGATGGGCTCCCATGCTGCTGCTCGGAGTTGGTGGACTGGTCCATATACAAGGACTCAACAGCCAACCTATATGATATGCCATTACTGCCACGGACTTAGCCAGTGAGTGTGCAGAGGACCGCGTGCGAAAGCAGTTAATCTGAGTGCTCCTCAACCTGAAATCATGAATGGACTGGGAGATCCATTCCCTACTGCAGTCCTGGTCTGATGCTTTCAAGTCGGGTGTCTACACAGCAAATCTATGTTCAATCTTTGCAAAAGACAATACCAGACTAAACTAGGGTTCCGGAATAACCAACAAACACATGTCGACTGTGGCAAAGTTTCCACGATATAACGGGCTACAGAGTGAAGCCAAGTATAATCTCTGACAGCAATGCATCCCTCCCCAGTAATTTGTTCTGTGCTCATTTTGATTAGAAGGTCAGTGAAATGGTGTCACCTACCCTGATAGCCTGGGTGTATCTGTACCCACAGGCAGATTGGCCTTCATGAGGGTGAACACACAGAAAGTAACCGGCCTCGGGTGGAGTCCCTGGCCATGCACACAGATCCATCATGGACCAACAGGCGGGACTATTTGCAAATATCTTTAGCCAGTCCTTACAACGTTGTGTGGTCCCACTTGCTTCAAGAAGACCAATACCATCCCTGGGCCAAAGAGAAATTAGGCAAAGTGCCTTATTGATAACTGCCCATCAGCGCACCCATCATTATGTAGTGCTTCGAGAGGTTAGTAATGGTACACACTGACCTCAGCCTCTCAGATTGCCTTGATCCACTAAAATTCACCTGCTGTTGTAATAGGTCCACGGCAGATGCTACCTTCCTGGCATGACCCTCATCCGTGTAACATCTCAATAATAAGGACACCTACATTAGACTCCTATTAATTGACTTTAGCTCCACCTTCAACACCATAATTCAAACCAAATTTATCTCCAAACTCCAAGACCTAGGACTCTGTTCTCCACTGTGCATTTGGATCCTCAACTTCCTGACCTGCAAACCACAATCAGTAAGGATAGGTGACAACACCGCCTCTGTAATAATCCTGAATACCAGTGCCCCACTGTGCTGTGTACTCGCCCCCAACTGTACTCCTCATACACTCATGACTGTGTGGCCAAATTCTGTCCCAACTTCATTTGCAAATTTGCTGATGACACCGCTATAGTTGGTTGGATCTCAAACATCAATGAGACAGAGTACAGGACAGAGATAGACAGCTTAGTGGCATGGTGTATAGACAATAATCTTTTCCTCCATGCCAGCAAAACAAAGAAGCTTGTCACTGACTTCAGGAAACATGGTGGAGGACAAGCCCCTCTCTGTATCAATGCTGCAGAGGTGGAGATAGTCAAGAGTAAATATCACCTTCAAACTATCCTGGTCCATCCACATTGATGCTACAATCAAAAAAACACATCAACATTTCTACTTGCTCAGAAGACTAAGGAATTTGGCATGTCCACAATGACTCTTATCATTTTTTGTCGATGCGCCACAGGAAGCATCCTATCTGGATGCATCGCAGCTTAGTCATGGCAACTGCTCTGCCCAAAACCACAAGAAATTACAGCGAGTTGTGAACACAGCCCAGTCCATCACGCAAACCAGTCTTCCATCCATGGACTCCATCTACACCTCCTGCTGTCTCTGGAAAGCAGCAAACATAATCAACAATCCCTTTCCACTCTGGTTATACTCTCTTCCACCCTCTTTGGTTGGGCAGAGATACAAAAGTTTGAAAACACGGACCAAAAGATTTAAGAACAGCTTCATCCCCCCATTATCAGACTTATGAATAGACCTCTCGTATATTAGAGTTGATCTTGCTCTCCACTTTCTGAGTAGCTCTAACATTGTATTCTGCATTCTGTTCTATTACCCTGATGTCCTTACATAAGGTAAGATTTGTCTGGTTAGCACACAATACAATACCTCTTACTGTATCTTGGTACATGTGACATTAGTGAATCAAATCAAATAGGAAGTCAAGGACAAGAATGCTCTCTATCTCAATTTTTAAGATACAAGGTGGCATGTTGGCTCAGTGGTTAACACTGCTGACGCACAGTGCCAGGAACCTGGGTTCGTTCAGCCTCGGGCAACTGTCTGTGTGGAGTTTGCACATTCTCCTCTGGGTGCTTCGGTTTCCTCCCATAATGCAAAGATGTGCAGGTTAGGACAGCGGTGTTGGGGGCAGGTGGTGGGCAGTGTTGGATGGAGTTTGGTAGGGGCAGGCGGGGGGCATCTTCCAATTGGTGGCTTGCGCGCGTGCTGCACTGCTGCTAGTCTCCTGAATGGGGAGCAGATTTAATAGAAAACTCTGAGCCCCAGAGGAAAGGCACAGAATCAATGAATCGAATAATCAATTATCCGAACAAAATAGTGCCCACCCATCTCATTCAGAGAATCAAGGTACCCCGTGTAAATTTTATACTACAATTGAAAGGAGAAACAGTTATAAACAAATTGCAGACACACTGTCTGAGCAAAGCTTTACTCTTCAACATGTCCCATATCAGCAAATGTTAAATGGGACCCTTCACTTCTGTGGAAATCAATCTTTCAACATTTTGCAGATATTTCCCAAATCTAGTGTTAGGATACACCTCTGGAGCAGGTGAAACTTGAAACCTAGGCCTTATGGGTCAGAGGTCAGGACACTACCACTGCATCACAACAGCCTTATTTTAAACAGTTTGCACACAACACCCAAGAACTACGGGGCAGGCGGAGATCATTCTTCCTCTTGAACTTACTCTGTCACTCCAACTTTTGTTAAGGTTATGGCTGACCCAGTTGTCATTCTAATTCCGCTCTCTTGCCTGTACTTCCTTCTCTCACAAATACCCTTCCCCTTTCCCACCTTGAATCCTTTTGTTGATCAAAATCCAACTCAGTCTTGAATATAAGATCCAGTCTTCCTTACCGCCCTCTCTTCCACAGACTCACAATCCTCTGAAAGCAAAGAAGTCTCCTCTGCTCAGTCTTCAATGGTACATCTCTAACTTTTGCACTGCATCTCCCATTTGGAATCATAGAATCTCTACAGTGCAGATGCAGGATATTTAGCCCCTCAAGTCCACAATGACCATCTAAAAAGCATCCCACTCAGACCAACACGCCTCTATCCTATCCATGCATCTCCCATAGTTAACCCATCTAGCCTGCAGATCCCTGGACAATATAACACAGCCGGTCCATCTGACCTGCACAACTTTGGACTGTGGGTGGAAACCAGAGTACCCGGAGGAAACCCACACAGACATGGGGAGAATGTGCAAACTCCATACAGATGGTCACCCAAGGCTAGAATTGAACCCGTGCCCATGGCGCTTTGAGGCAGCATCACTGAGCCACTGTACCACCCCAGATTGCAGACTCTCCGAAAACCTTTCTGCACTCACCCTGTCAAATCCCCTCCTGTTAAGTTTTAATCAGATAACATTCTCATTCATTGAGCATTTAGAAGAGGAATGTTATGTTATTTATGTTATTTAACAATGAGTGGGCAGTATGTGAGGGCAGGATGCATCGCTTGAGGGTTTTGGTTTATATGTGCCTTGGTAAGCAGTCTGGAATGGTGAAAGGGCAAACGCGATTCTGTTCTTTATCAGGCTCCTGGGACCGGTCGCTCTAGTCCCCTGGGAACTGTGTAATCTCCTGGGAGAAGTGAAAAGAGAGCAAAAAAATAACACTGGGCCAAAATGGTTAAAAACCAAAGTCTTGGCAAGTTCCTGTCTGGAACTAAAAACCCGGTCCTGGACAGAATCAGGATCATTCTTGTACCTCCTAAAGAGTCACACAGCACAAAAAAAAAATTCCTTGGAACCTTCTCTAATTAAGGCCAGAAAAATCTCCCGTTGTGAGGTGTTGGTCTTGATTTGCCTCAGCTCCCACTTCTTTTATTTTAAATCTAAATAACATTTCTCCTCAATTTAGTTCAATGAAAAAAGATGAGGAGAAAACTTGGCGCATTCCCCCTGTGCAGAGGCCAATATGGCTTCCAAGTATCTCGTTAAACACAAATGTTCTGCTCAAAACTGTAGTGTCAATAGGAACTGCTGTTGCTGCTGCTACCTAGGAGGCAGGGGATTAGCAGGGGGGGGGAGAGGAACATATTAAACAGGCATTTATCATTGACTCGTGCCTTTTTCAAATCTATTCCTAATTATGATATCCTAAGGTTAAAAGAGCTGCCAGTTTGAGAAATATTGAACCACATCATCAAACATATTGAATCCACTGTCAGGCGATTGCTTGTGGAAATCATCAGGCACAGGGCATTTGCATAGCGCCGGTTCGATATATCTGACAACTCAGAATTGATCTATTATTTACAGGGCAGTGGCGTGACAGTCCAGCGACTGTCAACCTTAAACGCAAAGTGCCGTCTTTTCATTTTCTGCATAGGTCAAAGAAAAAGTGTCTGTCACCTTTTATCCTTGCTCAGGGTAAAAGAAAGCGAGCAGAGGAACAGGAACAGTTGGTGGCAAAGCCCTCCTGAGATTTGAGGGGAGAGACAGAGACCCTACTGCTTCCTTGTTTTCTCGCTTTCAGTGCCCCAAGCCGAGTAGAAAGGGGTGGAAGTTGCTGCTGTGTGAACTGTTCACTTCATAGCTGCTGGTCTGTCTCGCTTTGGAAGCTAAGTTCCCAGTCATGGGTCCACCCGTCCCCAAAAAAAGACAAACATGAATGTGGCTTCAAAAGAGCTGTTCACACCCACTTCCCATGATATGCTTTAATTCACTGAAGTCAAGCCACGTTCCAATCCTAGAAAAGCTCGCCAAATAAGCCGGCAAATAAACCTGAAGCTGAAATCTGTTTCAGGCAGACAAAGTAATAAGGAAAGCTGTGCTGCCCCAGGATTGTGTCAAGGTTCTTGCTCCCGCCATTAATTAACCTTACAAAAGGGGTTCATTTCCTGACATTCAGGATCAATGCAGTGGAGACGAACAGAAGACCCTTTCACAGCAAGCAATAGATTGGTCAAAAGAAATGTCAAGTGAAGAGAGAGAGGCACATGATTTTTTTTAAAGAAAACCCAGGCTGGATGTATTTAATGCTGTCTGCTTGTGTGAGATTAGGGTGGGAGGAACAAGAATCCTCCAGGAATCGTTACCTGCATAGACATTCATTGTAGCTACCAAGCCGTATCATTCTGGAGAGTGGGTAGTGGGCCCCACACCTAAACAGCACCAGTCAAGAGGACGGTTAATTGGCTCAATGGAATGAGTTAAATCTCACCAACAATACTGAAGAATATGGCTGCTGGGTTTGACAAAGCAAATTCCATATAAGCAGCAACAGTGTGGAATCGGGGTTATGGTCTTGATGGAGTGAGTTATACATTAGCCGTGCCATACCTCGAGAGTGGGCTTGATGGTACTTCATGGTAAAATATGCTGTCACCATCCCTCTTTCCTTGACTGGACCTAAGGCCCTTGAGAGGAACAACCACGAGATACTCTTGTCTTAACAAGATGAGGTTTGTTGCAATGATAGCAATTAGTTACATAGTCCTAAGACTATGAAAAGATCTATTGATATTTATCTGCACTCCACAAAGTCCTACAATGTTCTGCCTTATTCCCAAAATCTATGGCAGCATCAGATGGAGTGGAGCTTAATGCAGCTTCCAACATTACCCTGCAATTCTTTTTTACTCATTCACAGGATGAGGGCATCGCTGGCTCGGCCAGCATTTATTGCCCCTCCCTAATTGCACAGACGGCAATTTAAAAGTCATTGCTGTGGGTTTGGAGTCACATGTAAGCCAGACCAGGTATCGATGTTAGTTTCCTTCCCTGAAGGACATTAGTGAATCAGATGAGTCTTTCCCCTGACAATTAACAATGAATTTATGGTCACATTAGACTCTTTATTCCTCTTTATTGAATTCAAAGTTGAATCCCATGGCAGGATCGAAACCCAGGTTCCCCAAACATGACCTGGGTCTCTGAATTCACAGTGCAGCAATAAGACCACTTGGCCATTGCATCCCCTGTGTTATATATAAACAAAACCACTGAAGAATACTGGTAGTGAGCCTGACAACATAAGGTTTATGTTTCAGTAGCAGCAGAGAGGAATGAGTATACTGGTCTTGGTAGAGTGAGTAACATCCACTCATGGTGAAAGTCTGTGCTACCACATATTCTCGGTGACAATTTTGTTTTTCAGGATTTGAAGCTACATGCTAGTATTTCACACACTGTAGAAGTATTAGTTAAATGTATCATTTTGACTCTGAAAGTGTTTGGGAAAAAGCCTATGTATATTTAAAGGTTCTGCTCAGAACCATATTGTGAAGTGTGAAGTCCTCATGATAGCAGCTAGAGGCCACAATCAGTCAATGCCACAAACGTCAGAATTCTCCATTGTCCTACCCTTAGCTGTACTGCTTAATGTCTCCCAGCAGTGTTGACCCTGTAATAATCTGCCGACCATGAGAGACAGGAAGTATCTTACATCATTGACTTAGAGGCTTGACTTTCAAAAACTGGCTAGAGTTTGTTTGAGATGAGATGAACTTCAAGAGAAGCTAAAACTTACTTATTCAAACCTTTTTTTTCATTTTGGTTATTAGCTTATGTTTTTTTTTATATGCTTCTGCTGTAACATTGGTTCCTATCTTCCCAACAATTCAGGTGTGGTCAAGGCAGTACAGGTTGAATGTTCATCATCCAGAAACCGTGAGCTGATCAGATTCACCCAAGTCAACAGCTGAGTCTTCTCTCCAGCTGGCGAAACATGAACAAACAGAAGCAAGAGAGGAGATTGTTCAACTTCTTCAGCTTCCCTCTTTACTCATTTGATTGCATCTTTAAATCTTTCACCAATCTACAAAGTATAAATAAGGAATTCTTCGAACTTGACATGAGGCTGGTTAGTGGCAAGGTGGCTCAGTGGTTAATGTTGCTGCCTCACAATGCCAGGAACCCAGGTTCAATTCCAGCCTTGGGTGACTGTCTGTGTGGAGTTTGCACATTCTCCCTGTGTCTGCGTGGGTTTCCTCTGGGTGCTCTGGTTTCCTCCCACTATCCAAAGATGTGCAGGTCAGGTGAGTTTGCCATGTTAAATTGCTCATAGTCTTCAGGGATATATAGGTTAGGTGCATTAATCAGAGGCAAATGTAGAGTAGTAGGGTAGGGGAATGGGTCTGGGTGGGTTACTCTTTGGAGGGTCAGTGTGGACTTGTTGGGTTGAATGGGCCTGTTTCCACACTGTAGGGATTCTAAACTTGTTTTTGCTGAACTGTACACATTTGATATAAAGCAAGGAGAGATGACTGTGATGGAGTTAGTCTGTCCACACTCGTGACCGACTATCACTTTCTTTGATGGCATTAACTATCCAGTTGATAGCGGCTGTTTCCTTCGACTAAATACATAAAAGTGTTCCTCAGTTGTATAAAGCTAAATGTCACATTCCAATTCAATTCTGGCTGGCTTCACATTTTTAAGTCTGTCTAACCTTCAGCTCTGCTGTCACTAGCACCAAATCCCATTGACTTCCCACCTCGAAGTTTGTTGACTGACATCACATTTCCCAGCCTGGATTGTACTGTTTTCATCCCAAATATTAGATCATTTATGACCTCACACCTCCATTTATTCATAACGTCCTTCTATCCCAAAAATGCCCAAGCTAGCTGTACTTTTCCAATCCCAAACTTATGCACATTATAGATTTTGACAGGTTCATGCTTAGGTTCCTGAAGAAGGGCTTATACCTGAAACATCGATTCTCCTGTTCCTTGGAAGCTGCCTAACCTGCTGTGTTTTTAGCAACACATTTTTCAACTATGCTTAGGTACTCGGCTCTGAAACCCCCTTCCTCAACCTTTTCAGCTTCTCTCTTTACTGATTTAATTACATCTTTAACTCGTTCACCAATCTACAAAGTAGAAGTAAGGAGTGTGATAGATTATTGTCCATTTGCCTGCAAAAATGCAGTTCTAACAAATGAGAAGGAGGTCAAAGCAGCTTGCTGGATTGGCACCTGATCTGTTCACTTCCTTCATCAATAACACACAGTGAGTTCAGTGATCACCATCCAGCAGCAGCAATGTCCAAGTAAAGGATCTCTACAACATGGAAGAACAAGTCATGATTTGGAAATGCTAGTGTTGGACTGGGGTGGACAAAGTTAAATCACACAACACCAGGTTATAGTCCAACAGGCTTAATTGGAAGCACACTCGCTTTCGGAGCGACGCTCCTTCATCAATGACCTGATGAAAGTGCAACGCTCCGAAAGCTAGTGCTTCCAATTAAAACTGTTGGATTATAACCTGGTTTTGTGTGATTTTTAACTTAGAAGAACAAGGGTATGGGGCACATGGAAGATACGCTACCTTGAGTTGGAAATCGATCATTGTTCCTTTGCTGTGGCCATATTAAAATCCTGGAACTTCTCTTCCAGACAGCACTGTGTGAGCATCTACACCACACAGACTGCAACAAGTCAAGAAGACAGTGCAACACCACCACCACCTATTGCCTGTATTGGTCAGGGCACTAAGTACAAGAGCACATTGAGTATAATTAGTTTAATTTAATGTCATTTTCAGCACAAATGTCATGGGCTGAAGGACCTGTTCCTGTGCTGTACTGTTCCATGTTCTATGTATTCCAGGGAAAATAGGAATAATTAATTTGTGTTTTACTTGCCAACCATGCTCACATCTTATAAATGGCCCAAAAAAAAATGTTTCTGTAGGTCAGTGTCAGGTGTTGTCCAGTAACATTTCTGTGGGGCTATTTAGGAGGAAGTGAGGACAGCAGATACTGGAGATCAGAATCGAAAAGTGTGTTGCTGGAAAAGCACAGTAGGTCAGGCAGCATCTGAGGAGCAGGAGAATCGACGTTTCAAGCAGGAGTTCTTCATCAGGGATGGCTCAACCATCCTCTGCTGTTAACAAAGGGTTATTTAGGATCCAAGCAGGAACAGGACCAGAAGAGGACAAAACACTGTAATTTACCTTTTCAATTTGTGTCTCGGGCACCCCTAGCTTTCAGCGACAACAGTGAGGTTCAGTTTGGCACCAGTCCAGTAATAGGTTAATAGTGTCAGAGATTAAAATAATGTTTGATTTACAGACCTAAAATGGAATCTTATAGGGGGTCAAAATGACATGGACGGCGGCAAGGTTGATGGCAGAATTTGATAAGAATTCTGCAAGACCCCTCTGAACATTGGGAGGCAACTTCCTCCATCTTTTATGCAGTTGCCAAGGTGAGTTTCTCCTTACGCAGCAATAGGCTGGCAATGAAAGGGATCGTGGCTTGTTTAAACTCTGTAAGTGCCACAACTTGCCGCATTAATATTCAGCCTCCCTTGCCAAATGTGGTGAACAAGCTAGACATTGAGAACACTCGAGCTGGAGGTCCGAGGCTCCATGTTGGTGACCACATAGCAGGGCAACGATCTACAAGCAGAAGCCATTCACACCCCTCACCCACGGACAATGGCGTCATAGAACATAGAACATTACAGCACAGTACAGGCCTTTCGGCCCTCGATGTTGTGCTGACCTGTGAAACCTATCCAAATCCCATCTAATCTATACTACTCCATTATCATCTATATGTTTATCCAATGATCATTTAATTGTCCTTAAAATTGATGAGTCCACTACTGTTGCAGGCAGGGCGTTCCACGCCCCTACTACTCTCTGAGTAAAGAAACTGCCTCTGACATCTGTCCCATATCTATCAATTTAAAACTATGTCCCCTCGTGCTAGCCATCACTATCCAAGGCAAAAGGCTCTCATTGTCCACCCTATCTAATCCTTTGATTATCTTGTATGTCTTAATCTTCTTCTCTCTAACAAAATCAGGCTCAAGTCCCCCAGCCTTTCCTCATAAAACCTTCCGTCCATACAAGGCAACATCCTGGTCAGGCATTTGCCAGCCCCTCATGACCATCATGACCCAGCTATGCTTGCAGGATGTTGGGGAACGCATTGCACTGCACAGCAGCAACGGGCATTTGAAGGCTGCAGCAGGGACACTCTGCGCATGGAGTCAGGCTCCTAGCTCATGGGATTAGATCAGGTCTGCATCACAGGGCTGTCGCTCCATTTGTTTTCTTAGGTCTCTCTCACCTAGTACCAACCTGAATGCTGACGGCATCTTTGTGTCACCTTGCCTTGTGAATTAGTTCAGTCCCAGCGTCAGGCAGCTTGCATTTAAGGTCAGCAGTCCTCAGTCAAAGGGAGGGGACGTCCTGCTGCTGCTACATCAATCTCACCCTGCTTCAAATGCCAGCAGCTTACACAGTAAACACATTGCAAACCTAGCAAACAGGCAAATAAGTCTCAAAGTCTGAGTGGAGTAAACCTCGCCAAAAACCAGGGAGCCACACTCCTTTTTTCATGAAAATAAATGCTGTTTTTTTCAGTAAGTGAACACAGTTGGAAGTTCCCAAGTTTTTTTATAAATGGCTGAGAGGGTAGGATGGCGGGTGGGTAAAGGTGTAAGATGGCAGGTGGGTAAAGGTGTAGGGTGGCAGGTGGGTAGGATGGCAGGTGGGTAAAGGTGTAGGGTGGCAGGTGGATAAAGGTGTAAGATGGCAGGTGGGTAAAGGTGTAGGGTGGCAGGTGGGTAAAGGTGTAGGGTGGCAGGTGGGTAGGATGGCAGGTGGGTAAAGGTATAGGGTACCACGTGGGTAAAGGTGTAGGGTGGCAGGTGGGTAGGATGGCAGGTGGGTAAAGGTGTAGGATGCCAGGTGGGTAGAATGGCAGGTGGGTAAAGGTGTAGGGTGGCAGGTGGGTAAAGGTGTAGGATGCCAGGTGGATAGGACAGCAGATGGGAAAGTAAGGTGGAACAGATGACACAGAAATGAGCAAGAAGTTGGGATGGGTCAAGTGCTGTGTGTGGCATTTGTGTGTCTGCAGAAGCAGATTTTGGCGGGATTGGGGCACTAGTCATGTCATGTGTTCAGCTAGGTCAACTATCAGTGGGAGGTGGAGCTGTGTGTCCTGGAGGATGTCACCATGAATGCTACAGGGAGCCAGCCTTTATAGTTTTAGTTCCTCTAACTTCTCCTGTTTCACTATTAAGGCAAGTAGGTTGAAAACAGTAAAGTCTCCAACTCAATCACAGAACCGGGGGTATTTTCCGAGGGTTCCAGACATCAGGTAACTACCCATTGGAAGATTGTGTTCTGGAGAATTATATCAGGGTTTCCAAGAGATTCCAGCGTTTCAGGGAAATATCCATTTTTCGGCTATCCGAAGGCAGACAGATCTGAGCCATTAAGTCCTGAGACTACGATGTGCCATATTCCACCAAATAAAATTCATCCCATTGAAGTTATCGAGGTTCATTTTCAAAGGAATGACCAGGACTCACATTTGTAACTCTCTGAGTAATTTAACTATTCTTAACCCTCCTCTTCCAATCTGATGAAACATGCTGTTTGTCTAACTGCAGTTTTATGTCTTATGCTGTCTTTGGGGTTAATGTTAATGACTGTCCAAGAATATGATAAATGATTACATGCAATGAAAATACAATAATTGCCATGCCACCACTAAGTGTAATTAATTTTCAATTTACTGCCTGCAGTTTATGTTAGCCCCACAGAATAAACAGAGCCAAGCACTATTGATGACCTTCTTGAATGTTCTTCATTGTACACAATCACTCTCATTCCAAATATTCATTTATTATGCCTCATCCACTTGTGGCTCCCAATATTCATCATCTGTATTAACATCAGGTCAGGTTTGTAAAATTCACAAAGCTCTGATTGGCTACATGTTAGAAATTGCAGCATCCCTCCAATAGACCTCATTGTCTGTAGACGGTGGGGGGGGGAGGGTAGGTCAGTGGACCTCCTCGTGGGTCTGCTCCTGGGCCTGGCCAAAATGGCCATAAAGGTCCAGGCAGCAGCCCATGGAGGGCCAATTACCTGCCCCACTTCCGTGGTTATGTCAGAGCCTGGGTGTCTCTGGAGAAAGAGCACGTGGTGTCTACCAACACCCTCGAGGTTTTCAGGGAAAGGTGGGCACCGCAGGAAGTGGAGTGTTTTATTTCCCCCTTCAACTCTATTTTGATTTAATCCTTACCCTCCCCTTCACTTTTCTGATCACGCAGCATTGCCCTTCGATGAGAAGGGTATTGCTTGTCACTGGCCATCCTGGTGTTTCCTTTCTTCCTGGTGGTGGGAATTGAATAAAGATTTGTATACCTATTGTCTTTCACTGTGTCGCACACTTGCACACACACAACATGGGTGCTGGGGAAAATATAAGCACTACCACAGTTAGGTGGTAGTGTGGGGGGAAAAGAAATCCCATCTTC
Organism: Hemiscyllium ocellatum; assembly: GCF_020745735.1. NCBI lineage: Eukaryota > Metazoa > Chordata > Chondrichthyes > Orectolobiformes > Hemiscylliidae > Hemiscyllium > Hemiscyllium ocellatum. The sequence goes on along the minus strand of NC_083411.1, from coordinate 69,356,421 downwards.
TCTAGGTATGGACATCAATGGCAAGAATTCATTGTCCGTTCTTGTGACTCTGAGAAAGTGTCACCTTCTTGAAAGCCCTCACATGATGTAGTTAATAGCACATTACTGATTGGTTAAAATCTGGGTATTTCCTATCTATCACTGATGAACGCATCAAGGGTTGAATCTTGTGATTTCCCTGGTGAGTGTGAGTTACGTTGAGTTTTGGGGAGAGTGATTCTCTCCTTGAGGCCAAATGAGTTTTCCTGCAGTGTCTCCACATTACAAACTCGCCACATTAATTGGGATTCCAGCCTCTGTGAATGAGTACTATCTCCAATTCCTGCCCCAGCATACAGCGTGCAGTCCACAGAACAATTCACCACTCACCAGAGGTCCAAAACATGACTAGCATCTCTAGCACTGGGTGCCATATTTAAAAGCCCATTATACACCTGGACAAGCCCTGGCAATCTGGAGTTGTCCTGCCCACTTCCTGATGTTTTCCCTGGATATGACAGACAAGGGAGCTGGAGGTCCTGCTGGATGGAGTAGTGCACAGGCAGGAATTTCTCTTCTCTCAGGACCAACAGGAGGGGCCACGACACTGGACCAAGCCAACCTGGTCTGAGGTTGGCATCCAGGTCAGAGCAATCTCAGCTGCCTGGAGATCAGTGACCTTCTCCTGTCTGCTAGGCTAAGTGTCACCACGGTCTCTCCTCTGTGGTGCCCGTTCACTTGTTTGGGAAACCTGCACCAACAATAATGCCATCTTCCTTCATCTTCCATAATACCCACTTCTCTTTTATCCGGGGCAAAGCAGTGAATCAAATGGCAGGATGAGTCAAGTTGGATGGTCATACAGCTCCTCACCCCATAGAAGGAGAACATCCTGACTCTGACTGCCCTGAGCAGGGCCTGGACTGTCTTTGACTTACTGTGCAGGGATTGCCTGAGCAAGGGCTATCCCCCTTCACTGAGGCCCACTGAGAACTGCACCCACATCCTGCTTTTGTATCTGTGTTAAATGGCATGGCAAGAAAACAATCAGCTGAACCTGCAATCGCTGGCTGAGGGGGCAAAGTGCAAAAAGGAAGACAAGGCAATGCAAGGTAACAATGCTGTGAGCATTCAGGTAGGTTCAGAGCAACTGAGCATTATGAGAGCGCAGAGATGGAGCCTGATCCAGTGAGTGTCTGCACACAGTGTCCTTGCTGCAGCATGGGAGTGATGACAGAGGAGTAGGATGTTTCAGCTGGAGCTCCGTCCATTTCTTTCTCATTTCTTTTTCTTTTCTCTGTCTCTCAATGTTTCTTTTCTTTTTTCCCTCATTCCCAGCCTCAGCACGGACCTGGGAAAGACCCCTCTTGGTTTGGCCCACCCTGTTGGCATGATCGCTCAGCATGTCGGTGTCTCAGCCCGGCCTCTTAGCTCAGCACGGCAGTGTCTAGGCTTGGTCTCTCGGCCCAGTGTGGCAAAGTCTCAGCCCAGTCTCTCAACCCAGCATGGGAGTGTCTAGGTCTGGTCTCTTAGCCCAGTGTAGCGGTGCCTAGGTCTGGTCTCTCAGTCACAGGTGGTGGTGTCTAGGCCCAGTCTCTCGGCCCAGTGTCACGATTTCTTGGTCCAGTATGGTGGTGTCTAGGCCTGGTCTCCAGGCCCGACATGGCGGTGTGTAGGTCTGATCTCCAGGCCCGGCATGGAGGTGTCTAGGCCCAGTCTTTCAGCCCAATGTGGCAGTGTCTTGGTCTGGCGTAGCGGTATCTAGACTTGGTCGCTCAGCCAGTTATGGCAGTGTCTCGGTCCGATTTCTTGGCCTGACATGGCCGTGTCTAGACCAGATCTATCACCCAGTATAGTGGTGTCCAATCCTGGTCTCTTGGCCTGGTGTGGCGGTGTCCAGGCCTGATTTCTCAGCCAGGCATGGCAGTGTCTAGGCCTGGTCTCTCAGTCCAGTTGATGGTGTCTTGGCCCGGTCTCTCAACCTGGTATGGCGGTGTCTAGGCCTGGTGTCTCACTCCCGGTGTAGCAATGTCTAGGCCTGGTCTCTCAACCAAGTATGGTGGTGTCTAGGCCTGGTCTCTCGGCCCACTGTAGCAGTGTCTAGGGCTGGTCTCTCAGCCCAGTGTAGCAGTGTCTAGGCCTGGTCTCTTGGCCCAGCATGGAGATGTCTAGGCCTGATCTCTCAGTCTGGTGTGGCAGTGTCTCGTTCTTGTGTAGCGGATGTCCCAGTCTGTCATGATGGTGTCACGGTGTGTGAGTGGATCCTGCGTGGGCATGTTCCAGAGGAAGCAGGAGGAGATGGGGAGATGGCAGCTTCAGCAGGAGCAGCCGACATGGCATTGTGGCCCAACACGGGACCAGCAAGCGGTGAGGGTGTTCCCCCCGGTATCTGTGGCAGCGACATCGAAAACAGGCAACTGAGGTCTCCCAGAGAGTGAGATAAGCAAAGAACTCATCAAAGTCTACTAAACTTTTAACTTAATTCTTTTATTTTTCTATTTTATATTAAGATGGAATTTAATGTTAATTGTTACCTTAATTCTTTATTCTTCTACTTATTCTATGAAAGTAATGCTTAACTTTTTAAAGGATGTTTCTTTTACTACTTTATCCCTAAACTTTTTGTACCTAACCCTAACCCTAACCCTTCGTACCTCGGGTGGTGCTTGTGTGGCGACGTTACAGACTTTTCACTGTACTCCTGTACTTGAGTACACGCAATAACATCTAAACTCTAAATTTAAATTAGTGAGAGTTACCAGCACAGCCCGAGGTATGGCATTGAAGGGCAGAAGCGTCCTGTCAGTAGGTCGACAATGTGCCATGAGGGCGCATAGAGACTGGCACATGTCAAATCTATGCCAACATAGAACATAGAAAAGTACAGAACAGAATAGGCCCTATGGCCCACGATGTTGTGCCGTGGATGTGGGGTGAGTGTGGCTGGTGTGCACAGAGCGTGCCCTGAGATATTGGTGCACAGAGTCCAACATGAAGGTCCTTTGGAGTAATCAGTGAGTTGAACCCGATGGCTAGTTCACCTGGCAAATGTGGCAAGATCACACCCTGCAGTGAATTGGCTTGTTAACAAGTTGCTTACCATCAATAACAACCATTAGCTGGGTAGCCACTGCTGTTGAGTGAGAATCTCACCTTGCGACTTGAGAAGGGTGTGGAAAGTGCAGCGCAACGTTCTCAACATTAAGATGGAGCCCGCCAAAAATCTTACCTGATTCTAACACCCATCTCACCGCAGCCCACATCATTCACAGCTTGATGAGATTTCGTCCTCTATCTGCAGATATGATGCTATCCCTGGGCACCTGCTGTGTCTGACCTTTCAGAGGTCACAGATTCACTAGATAAGCATGAGAAATTGACTTGGGGCAAGCAAGGAAATTCAGAGCCGATCACTTCTCCCGTGAATGCAGGCCAGGGAGATTGATTAAAAAAACACACCAATTCCTGCATCCATTTTGCTGATGTCAAGTTACTCTTAAATTTCTTCCCAACCACGTCACAATTCAGCCACAATGTAAAGATTGGTGCAAATTGGTAAATCTGTTTAAAAGATTGAGGTTCAACACCAGTATCATTTAGTCATCCTTTTAGTATGAAAATTAAAGTCCCAACTCATTAGACTGCCATTCATGAATTTCCGGCACAGTGTGCTTAAAATCCTACAATCAGAGCAGCTTTTCAGTTTTTAAATTTTATTTTTTACTGGCACTGTTAAAAATGTATTTAAATAAATATAAAGCAGTCCTCAAAGTGGTTAGATTATAAAGGCCCAAATATGGTGGTAAAACATCAGGAAAACCGATGCACCGGAATATCCTACTGTAATTTGAAGAGGCAATCTGAACAAGTACAATTGTAGGAACTTGGGAATATATCAGGCTCTGTAACTTACAGGGACCGATATGAGGGAAACTTTTTGTGCCTGACTGCCCAAGAGGATCAAATGAGTTGTGTCCCACAATGTTGTGCTGTGGATGTGGGATGAGTGTGGCTGGTGTGCACAGAGCGTGTCCCTTACAAGATATTACATGGCTTGGAAAGGGTGGACGCTAGGAAATTTTTTCCATTAGGGGAGGAGACTAGGACCCGTGGACACAGCCTTAAAATTAGAGGGGGTCAATTCAGAACAGAAATGCGGAGACATTTCTTCAGCCAGAGAGTGGTGGGCCTGTGGAATTCATTGCCGCAGAGTGCAGTGGAGGCCGGGACACTAAATGTCTTCAAGGCAGAGATTGATAGATTCTTGATGTCACGAGGAATTAAGGGCTATGGGGAGAATGCGGGTAAGTGGAGTTGAAAAGCCCATCAGCCATGATTGAATGGCGGAGTGGACTCGATGGGCCGAATGGCCTTACTTCCACTTCTATGTCTTATGGTCTTATGGTCCCAAACTTCTGCCATTTCCTTTCAAGCTATATATTCAGTTTGATTCCCAAAGATCTGTGTCTCTGGTTGCAAGTAGACAAAGCCTTGCAGCCTGAATGTTTCAGTGAAGGACGTTGCTTCTTGGACTGTTTTGTCTTTCTAACTTTTTCAATATGACATTTTCAATGGCACTGCTCCAACAAATCTGTGTCTGTAATTGCTGATCCTTCCTAACGTTGGCTCCTTGTTAATCTGTGATTCAGAGCATGACTCCAATGTTTAACTGCTCTCCACCCTGAACAGAGCAAGGAGGCAGATCTCAAATCCACCCTCGTTTAATAGAGATCAAATTCTGTGTGGCTGACACCAATCTGATCAACATGAAGTATCCGCCTAGTGAAGGAACTGGCTTCAGAGGAATCTGAGTCGATGTGTGGCAATATACACTTTTACACGCATGTTGTAGAATAATGATGTTAGAGGCTCCAATTGTCTTTCCATCATGTGGCTGGCAAGCCATTCTCTTACTGTTTCTTCTGCCATTGGCCTATGTTGGAAAGATTTACTGGTTAATGCCTATTTTACCATGTTGTAAAGGTATCTTCAGTTACCATCAGTTCTGAGAGGGTGACTTATCTGGGGCTACTGGCTCAGAGACAGGCATGCTATCCACTGTGCCCCAACACATCCTTCATTTAGTTGCCATAAACCTGAACTTTCTCTTTCAGATTACTCAAATCGGAAAGTGGCCTAAATATGGTCAAACAATAACATACAGATTTAGCACCTGAATTAAATTTGGAATACGCAATTAAAATTCTCATGGTGTACTTTTCATTTCCTCACCTTGCAAGAATTAATAAAATATTTTTCTACTTAACTCGCATATTTCACAACCTGGACGATTCTGAAATCACTTTGCCTCCAATTAATTACACTTGAAGGACAATCATTGTAAGGTAGGCAACTGATTCATCTGCACGAAGCCTTAGAAGTCCATGAGTGAAATGACTGCTTGATGTCGTGTTAGAGATGTTGATTGAGGAATTAATATTTCCTACTGTATCAGGATAAATCCCTGGCTTTTCTTGAAATAAATAGGGTCCCTTATGCAAACTGGCACTGTAGATGGACTTTGATCTCATGTCCCTTTCCCTCAGGGAAGACTGTACTGCAGTGACAATGTCACTGGGGTAGCAATCCAGAGTCCCAGGAAAATTTTCTGAGGAGATGAATTTGTATCTCACCATGACAGATGACAAAACCTAACGTGAGTGAAACATGATTAAATTAGATTCCCCACAGCGTGGAAACAGGCCTTTCATCCCAACAATTCCACACCGACCATCGAAAGAGTAACCTACCCAGACCCATTCCCCTACATTTACTCCTGGCTAATGCACCTGACACTATGGGCAATTTAGCAGGGCCAATTCACCTGACTCGCACATCTTTGGGTTATGGGAGGAAACCGGTGCAAACCCACACAGACACAGGGAGAATGTGCAAACTCCACACAGACAGTCATCTGAGGTGAGAATCAAACCTGGGTCCCTGGCGTTGTGAGACAGCAGTGCTAACCACTGAGCCACCATGCCACCCTTCAAACAAAGAGCTGGCCTAATGATGCTGATGTAACCAATGCCAATTGTCACTTAAACCCATCTAGTTGGCTAATGGCTTTTACGGAAGGAAATCTGCCATTCTAACCTGGCCTACATGTGACCCCAGACCCAAAAGCATGTGGTTGACTCTGGGCAAGTTGAGATCGGCATAAATAGGAGAAAGTGAGGACTGCAGATGCTGGAGATCAGAGTTGAGAGTGTGGGGTTGGAAAAGCACAGCAGGTCAGACAGCATCCAAGGAGTAAGAAAATCAACGTTTCAGACATAAACCCTTCATCAGAAAGGCCTATGCTTAAAACGTCAATTCTCCTGCTCCTCGAATGGACATTAAGTAGCTTCACCCACATCCCGTAAACATAGTTCAAAACAAAGCATGGCATGCAACACATTTAGGTTTGCAAATAGTCTAAGACAAATTAGTAACTGGGCTTCCACATGAACAAAACTTACAACTGTGTCAATAACTATTCAATAACCAACTTGGCTAATCCCACTTTATTTTATGATCACGGTTTTAAAAAAAACTTTTCTGACTGATCTTCACTGAACCTACCATGAACTTTTCAGTATGACTGCAGTTATCACCTTTTCTCATCCTATCCTGTGAAATTGGATCATATTTAAAATTACATGGGAGAGAATTATGATGTGCCTAGAAACTTTGGACTTCTAAAGAACTAATAAGGGTAAAATTATGTAACATTTATGATAGAGCCAATTAATGGTTACACTCATCACTGAGTAAAGATATAGTTCACAACAATTTGAACTCTGCTTTTCTGTTGGAAATCATCACTGAATAAATGGCTGACTTAGTAAATGTCTATCCAATTTTGAGTCTACACATATATAAGGAGTGCGTGAAACAAAATACAAAATAGCATGTCTAAAAATCAATTTGAATCTATTCAGGATGCAAAACAATGTAACATTCCTTTTCCTTTTTGTCATAGACTAGGAGACAAATGGGGAGAAAAAACAGACAGTAAATTAACACTGTAACTTTGAAATGGCATGTAGATGAGTTTAACAGGAGAAAAACGACAGCCAAAGGCAAATAAGAAGAGAAGTTTTAGCATGTGACTAATAATTACGTTGTAAGGCTAAGAGGAATACAAAACAAGCTGACAGACCAGGGTTCATCACTGCATTGTTAACAAGGTCGTTCACATATCTGTCTTCCTTCAGTCCATGCAACTTGTAATTATTCTGTCGACATAAACTTCAGTTTGTTGAAAATGACAGTTGAAGTACAAACATGGAACATTAAGTCATTACTGTGCCACGAGGCCAACCCGGCAGGAAGTCACTGCTTACTCTGAACAAACATTGCCACACAGCAAAATATAAGCTTTGTGTATTTTCAATCTCGCTGGTTGATTTCTTGCAGCATTTGAATAATTGACTTGGACAAGTTGAGGTCGGCACTCTCCCGAAAACATAAGCACAGCTTTGTTCAGGTTTATTTTAAATGGGTTAACAACTCTACATTTAAACTTTGGAGAGAGGGGATTTCATACGAGTACATTAAGTGTTTCTGTGCTGCGTCCCATGTTGCACTTTCAGCGATTTTGTGATTTTAAAAGAGGAGAAATGTCATCAAGGTGATTTTCACTGCCTTTGGTCGAAGTTGGAGTGGCAATGGCTTCCAAATAATGGTGGTCAGCCAAGCAGCCCCAGGAACATCAGCACTGTTAGTTGGGAAGTGCCCTATTGCTGGGTGACATTCTTGCGGGTTCTTGAGGCCAATTTGCCAAACTCCCTCAGCAGTAGCAATCAACATGTAACCAATCTCAGAAATAAAAATAAATCAAAAAGAACGTGCAATTCTGTTGTGATCTCAGATGCCCCAAAATTCTTAGCAGCCATTTAAATACTTTTGAAATGCAGTTGCTATAGTAATGTGGAAAATGTAGCAGTTATTGAATCCCTATAGTGTGGAAGTAGGCCATTTGGCCCATCAAGTCCACACTGTCCCTCCAAAGAATATCCCAGCCAGACCCACTCTCCTACTTTAACCCTGCAACCTTGCATTTCCCAAGGTTAATCCACTTAGCCTGTACATCACTGAACACTATGAGCAATTTAACATGGCCAATCCACCTAACCTGTACATCATTGGACTGTGGGAGGAAACTAGATACCCAGAAAAAACCCATGCAGACACGGAGAGAATGTGCAAACTTTACACAATCACCTGAGGGTGGAATCAAACCCCTGGTGCTGTGAGGCAGCAGTACTAACCACTGAGCCATTGTGCTGTCAATTTGTGGGGAGGAAGCTTTCACACAGGAATATGGTCATGGTCAAATAATCTGCATTTATGATATTGATTGAAAGATAAATGTTGGATAACTTCCTTGCTTTTCCTGAATGTTGGCACCCGAACCAGCGCAGCATCCCTGTAGTACTGCAATGTCAGCCTGCATTATGGACTGACATCCAGCAAAGACTTAATCTGGCTCAGTGGCCAAGAAGGTCAACTTTGAAACTTTAATATTATAAAGAGTGTCCAATGGACTGACTGAGTGAGCGGTTGCTTAACAAGATTTGACAACCAAATGGACTTACATTCAATGAGGCGTCAAAACCAAAAAGCAATGCAATTGCCCCATCCAAGAGTCCTTACCCTATTTTTCTTTCAACCCTGATATCTGAAATCTCTCCACACTGCTACTTAATGAGTCTCTTTTGATGCTGATGGGACAATGAAGCTGATGTCATATTTCGGTAGGTTCCTGTATTGGCCTGAAGCTTTCTACTGCTGCAAATGTGTTGCTGGTCAAAGCACAGCAGGCCAGGCAGCATCTCAGGAACTGAGATGCTGCCTGGCCTGCTGTGCTTTGACCAGCAACACATTTGCAGCTGTGATCTCCAGCATCTGCAGACCTCATTTTTTACCTGAAGCTTTCTACACTTACCATCACCATTTCAGGCAAGCATGGCACGTTTTGAGCTTTCTTTTCCAATTATTCCAATTGATCAATGGCTTTGAGGTTCTCCCCATTAGAGTTATTTGTAACAATATAAACTGTAGCTGAAAATGTGTTGCTGGAAAAGCGCAGCAGATCAGGCAGCATCCAAGGAGCAGGAGAATGGACATTTTGGGCATGAGCCCTGCTGCGCTTTTCCAGCAACACATTTTCAGCTCTGATCTCCAGCGTCTGCAGTCCTCACTTTCTCCTACAATATAAACTGCAGCAGAGAGTATCCTTCACGCACAACTGGATTTTTAATTTTCCTTTCAATGCAATTTTGTCCTCCTAGAGGGGTGGTGCTAATGGTGTCCTGGGGTTTACTAAATGCATCATCCTTACTATCTTGCCAATTTGCATGTTGCATCTAGCCTTGCGAAACAGACAACAGAAAATAAATCCTCTGTGTCTACGTTTACCGATGATGTTGCATCACTATTGAGTAATGGCTCCCCGCTCTGGTTTCACTTTGCAGTACCTTTCAGGGATTCCACCCTGGGATTCCATTAAGAGAAAATTCCACTGACATGTCCTCATTGTTTTCATTGATCATTCCAATAGCTACATTTTCTTTTTAATATAGCTCAAGCCTTCATCAGCGATCTGCTTCAGTCAACACCTTCAGCAATTATCAGGCAGAAATTAAAGCTTTGAAGCCTAGGAAAATAGTAAAAGCAGGTTTGTCAAATATATCATCCCCCTGAAGCTTATGATGAATAGCAATTACGATTCTCACCATTGTCAGGATGTAACGGACCCCAGGTCAAACTATTCATTTCAGGTCATCAGATCACTCTTAATCACAAGCTGGCATAATGGCTCAGTGGTTAGAACTGCTGCTTCACAGCACAAGGGATCTGGCTTTGATTCCTGCCTCAGGTGACTGTCGGTGGGGAGTTTGCACATTCTCTCTGTGTCTGCGTGGGTTTCCTCCCACTATCCAAAGGTATGCTGGTCAGGTGAATTGGCCACACTAAATTGTCCATAGTGTTAGGTGCATTAGTCAGGGGTAAATATAGGGCAGGGGTAGGGGAATCGGTATGGGTGGGTTACTCTTCAGAGGATTGGTGTGGACTTGTTGGGCCAAATGGCCTGTTTCCATTCTGTAGGGAGTCCAGTCTAATCACACTGGTAACTGGCTCAATGTGACTTCGTTTGAATACGTAAAGAAACATGATGAACAGAACTAATACAAAGCAAGTGCTCTCTAAAACATAATTGTTTTTTCCTTGCTATCACATCCTGATGGTCATCCACAATGCCAACCTGACACTTTACTAATACATTGTGTTTATCACAAATAGAATCACTTCTAAACTTTCTTTTTTACTTTTCCATATACGTAGTTGTAAATGAAATGGGCCAAAGTGACTATTAGCAAAGAAACCAGGTACCACAGAATGGAACAGAGGCCATAATATCTGAACAAAGCTTTTTACAGGCAATCGTGGTCCATAGATTTTCAAACAGATCTTCAAGGGAACTCACGGACTCCATGTAGTTGTCCATTTTCTGCCTGCTGCCTTAGTTCCACTTTCCTTGCTTTAATGGCCTGTTTCATGTTGTCCAGTTATTAGCTAAACAAAAGGCTTCTCTGTGAGGAGAAAATTGTTTTTCTTCAGGTAGCTCACACTTGTTTTCAGGGTTTGAGGGTGAAAGGTTTCTGAGTTCACCCCCACACCTGTCCCAGACAGGAGAGTGCAAAAACATAAAGTCTCTCGCCTAAACATTGTATTGCATTGAATCAATTTCTGGTGTAATGAGTGTACAGCAGGAGCCCCGGTTAATTAAAGAATAAAAGATTGATGAACTGTGGCAAATTAAAACATTTCTTTTAACATTTATATAAAATATTTATCTCCCTGTCAACCCTTTTGCAAATGAGATTGGTAAACAGGGCACATGTAAACGAACCGAAGTATCATTACTCTATTAATTACATTAGCATGTAATGATCTTATATTGTTAAATTAGATTGATGGTTGAGGGCAATTATTAGTCATTTGAACATCTTAATGGTCTCAGTAAACAGGCTTTTCGACTAAAATCTGGGTTTGAATATAATGCAGTCTAACACAAACCATAAGCATTGCCAATATCTCTATTATTACATGAACATTCAAATTTATATAACAAGATCTCTTCTGAAATATTATTTTAATTATTGCAAAGTCTTATTTATTATAATACCAGCTGTCATGCAATGACTTCTCCAATGGCAATCCCAATTTTCACCATTGTTTTTGATAAGTTTTACACTGGACTTCCACCACAGTGTGCTGAGAGGTGACCAATTGGACTCAGTGCTCTGGCTGTCACTGTCAGGCTGCATTACATTTTTCAGATTGAGATCCTACAACGAGAGTATTGTATGAGACTTCACATTAATGCAGCATAACAGGATAGCCATTAGCTGATAAAGAAAGCAGAGTTAGACATCATACCATTTTTTTCACAATTCAGGTGTTCATTATTTCTAGTGAACTACCAAAATCAAATTCATTGTCTTACTCATTTGGATCTTTGGAAAGTATAATGGCAAGGGTAGGCATGAATGGCCTCTTTCCATGTAATACTTTCTAGACCTTATGATGAGCAAAGAACTGTAGACTCTGGAAAAAGATTATCTCTAGGACCATGTACGGTTCCTTTCGTTGTTCACCCATTTCTTCCTCATAAACTTTCCTGTTCACATTTTTGCTATTTTATTTCAGCTTGTCACTGTCCTCTCATATGCTGTGATTCTTCTTCTGCTTCCCCCTCTCGTTAACTCACAACACCTTTGTCACCTTACACTGTGTGCTTTTTCATCAAGTTGGCCACGTTACATATTCCAAGTATTTATTTCTGAAAGTATTCCTGACGTTCTTCTGAAATACATCTCAATGTGTAATCACAAACACCGCAATGCTCCCAGTGCAATCTCAGCTCCATTAGTTTTCTTCCAATCACAAAGAAAGTGTGCCCCTCTTGGAGAAAACTGCACCAGACTTGCTTCCATTTGGAAGACCATGTTTGCAATGACATCTGCAAACCCTAATCACGTTTCTTTGCATTCATTTGTGCAGCTTTCAACTTTTAAAAAAGTTTTCTTCTAATTCTATGAAGGTAATGCTTAACCTTTTTTAATATTGTTTCTTTTATTATTTTGTACCTACGTTTTGTACCTTTGCACCTAAAATGGTGCCATGTGTGGCAACATTACACACTTTTCACTGTACTTTTGTACTTTAGTACACGTGATGATAAAATCTAAAAATCCAAAACAAAATGAAATCTAACATGGGGAGGTTTGAGCAGTTTCATCTCCACGTTTGAGAACCAACTGGTTTTATTCATTTCCAAGCTACCATTGGTGAGTGCTGGTGAATTCCTGGCTAAATATCACAAGAATCTATACCTTTCACTTATAGATTCCTGGTGGTTACTTTTTTGCCTTTGGTGCAGTTGGAAAGCTGACAGAAATTTTGCACGAGAGATTTTTCGGCAGTGTTGAAATTTCCACCCAAGAGTATTTGTAAAATCCCAATGTAACAGTATAAAGAAATGTCATTCGTTTTTATTCTATGGCCACTCGGAATAATGCACTTACAATGGACAATAATAAACTTACCATGGAGTTACAAAAGATGGACAATGATTAAAGCATGCTGGGAATAGAACTCAACCCTGACCAACGTGACTGTGCTAATTCACATGCTGCAGAATCCAGACAGGCTGCAGCTGCCCACAGATGGTTAGCAAACAAGCATGACAGCAGCAAACCCCACAATCCACACCTGAAGTTGGACTTGAAAGGGATAATGGAATGCCGCCCTTGGGACAATCAGGAGCAGAGTCATTCGCAAGACACGGAGGTGCCTAGCACCCTGATTTGGAGGAGACTACGTGCACCCAGCACCAACTAGGATGGACACCTAAGGGCCACCCTGCCAACAATGTGCCAACACCTTGTTGGATCTGATTGATCAGGGTAATCGAACCTGATCAATCCATTGGCAGATCCTCAAGACCCTCCTAAAAGGGCGCAAAGACCCAGAAGGATAAGAATTGCCGCAAAGTCCCACTCAGGGTGGTAACTCGAGAATAACCACTGAAAGAGAAGACACCTTCAACACCATCGGAAGAAGAAGAAGACATCACTACGTGGAGCCGGGCCATGTTCTCGTGTGGTGGTGTATGATCATTCAAAGTTAAGTTAAAGCATAAGATAGTTTGTTGTGCTTATCATTAGTTTATAGTATACTTTATTGTTCTAATATTAATTGTATTCAATAAATGAATATTATTGTTTATGAGAGTTGACTCAGTTCTTTTGTTGGAAATAAACATTCTGTATGGCAGGTACACCAATTCAAAAAAAGATTCTTAGCTGCATTTAACAGTGCTGTGCGCACTAACTATTCACTGCCAGTTTACTATGTATTTGACTTCAGGCATCCTAATTGCATGTTCTTCTTCTGGGTCTGTTCCTTTTTTGTATTAGTTTCTTCTCTCTTTCTGTTTGTTGATGACTGAATCTCCTGTTTTCACTTTTGAACAATCAGCTGTCTGCTCCTCTCGGAATAATGTCTTGGTCTTCTTACCTTATGAGTATCAGTTTGAGGCCCCCTGCCCATACACCCAGTCACTGACTCCACCGTCGTTCAGACTGGACTTGAACATAACTACAAGCATCTTCCTCTGATGTTGAGTTTGTCTCACCCTCTCATTTACTTTGAGATGATGGTCACCAGAGAAAAAAATCAAGATGTGTAGAAATGGCTCCATAATCCTCCATTCATTAAGCAATGAATATTTTGGAGGCTTGTAAAATGCTGCAAATCTCTTTAGGGTTATCACTGCAAGCTTTAGATTTGCTTCGGCTGAGATGAGTCGATTTTACACAACTTCTAGGCCAAAGGGCCTCTTCTTCTGCTGTATTGTTCTATGTTCTACTATCTAGAACTCCGAATCTTCATTCTTCCAATTGCATTGGACTCTCAGCTTCATTTGTCCTCTTGAGATCAGTATCATTCCATCACATAAGCTCAGACTTGCCTTTGAGGACTTAATTTCTGTGTAGCCATGTTGAGCCACTTCATCAATATCTGCACACCTCATGGTGTTGCATGAAGCACCGATATCTATCTGTCACTTTATATTCATTAGATGTCCTTCTTTTGTGGTCATCACTCGCATGACGACAAATCATTTATCACCTTTAGACCTGGCAATGCCAATTTACTGTATGGTGCAAAATGATTTGTCAGAATCATCTGACATTACTCCAGCAGCTATATTTAGAGGCTTACTTTACTTCTTTCCAGTTAAACACACAAGTTATAGCAGAACACATTTGAAACATTTCTCCACACTGGACACGCTTTCCTTTCCTTAGTGTGACATCTTCCACAAGATTTACAATCTTCTCTCTGGCCTTAATCTTTCAGCTGGCATGATGAAAAACATTTCTTACTTTATGCCAATGTATTATTCTCATTCCAGCCAGAATATCCCACAGAAAAATTGAAAGTGCAACATGCAAAGAAATTCTAGCTGATGTTCTCTTAAAGTGCACTAGCACGTGATGGACAGTGTCAGAGCTTCTACACACATTGTTAGTTTTCCTGAGAGTAAATTGCCCCTCACTCAGCAGATGTTCTTTCACAGCAGGATCGGTCAGGCCAAAAACAAGCCTATGTCTTTTGAGATCATCCGTCAGGTGTCCATATTCACACAGTTCAGCTATATGTGTTAGTCCCATCAGATACTGATCAAACTGAACACATACTGCCTATAAATAATGTTAATAGTGAGCTCAATGTATGTTTTCAAAGCCTTCAGATTCTCTGTAGTGATGGTTCTCTGACCTCTAATGTAGCTTGTAGTACTCTTTCCCCAGTTATGACAATAACACTGTGACTTTTACTTTCCCAGTCCTTTGATTCAATTCTGCAACTATTTTATAATTTTGTGACTGAAACCAGCAAGGACAAGAGTTACAGCCATGCTCAATTACCTGTCACTTCCAGGCTGTACAATCTGGTTGTAATTCTTCCCTGGTGTTTGGTTACAGTAGCTGGATCTCTTACAGCTCTGAGAATTCGTTCAATCTCAGCTTTACATTTCTGACACCATGTTTCAAGTAATATATTTAATGGCTGCCAGAAACTAAATTGAAAGCACTTATAGCAGAGCTAGAGGTCACAAGATCATGAAAAGCTAGTCAATATACTATGTGCAGTAGTACTTGTCTGGGCAGAGTGGATAGAGGCCCTCTCTAATCCTTCGAGACATGCTAAGAAGAGTCACTTAACAAAACTTACTGTGCACACATTTTTGAAATATGCTGACTATTGCCTTGGTGACTAACAAACAAATTAGTTCAATTTAAAGAGTGTTCCTGTAAGGCTGCACACATTTGCAATTGGCAAAAACTTCTTCCAACATTTAGATTCAGAGTCATAGAGATGTACAGCACAGAAACAGGCTCTTCGGTTCAACTCTTTACTCAGCGAGTCATGAGTTCATGGAATGACCTGCCAGTAACAGTGGTGGACCCTCCCTCTTTATGGGCATTTAAACGGGCATTGGATAGGCATATGGAGGAAAGTGGGCTAGTGTAGGTTAGGTGGGCTTGGATCGGCGCAACATCGAGGGCTGAAGGGCCTGTACTGCGCTGTATTTTTCTATGTTCTATGTTCTATAACTCATCCATGCCGATCAGTTAGCCTAACCTAATCGTCCCATTTGACAGCCCTTGGCCCAAACCCATCCTATTCATGTATCCATCCAGATGCCTCTTAAATGTTGCAATTGTACCAGCCTCCACCACTTCCTCTGGCAGCTCATTCCCTACACATACCACCTTCTGCATGAAAAAGTTGGCTTGAGGTCCCTTTTATATCATTCCCCTCTAAACCTAAACTTATACCCTTTTGTTCTGGACTCCCCCACCCTAGGGAAAAGACCTTGTCTATTTACCCTATCCATGTCCCTCATGATTTTATAAACCTCTATAAGGTTACACCTCAGTCTCCGACGCTCCAGGGAAAACAGCCCGAGCCTATTCAGCCTCTCCCTAAAGCTCAAATCCTCCAACCCTGGCAACATCCTTGTAAATCTTTTCTGAATCCTTTCAAGTCTCACAACATCTTTCCAAGAGGAAGTAGACCAGAGTTGCACACAATATTCCAAAAGAGAAAATGCTTCTGGTATCTGTACAAAGCCTGAAGACTGAAATGGCTCATCTTCACAGGAGGACCTTATTGGGCAGGGTGGTTGTCACCTTAAAGTGGAGTCGATAGACTTACTGCTTCAACGTGGTGGCTACTTTAGCCATTAAAGGGACCCACTACTGCTTGATGCAGGCCTGCTTCCCATTGCAATCTGCGACTGCTTAAGGTGCACTTTAAGTAACCCCAGAGGCAGAGAGAGACTGCAATATAAGTGTTCTTGGCCTCCTGTCTACTGGTGTTCTGATCGTGAAATGGTTGAAACATTTTCCAACAGCTGTTCACATTGAATAAGTGGGCAAAATGAAGTTTAGTATGGATGAAAGTGCAGTTATCCACTTTGGTAGCAAAAACAGGAAGGGCAGATTATTTTCTGAATAGCAACAAATTGGGAAAGAGGAGGGGCAATGAGACCTAGTTGCCATTGTACACACCAGTCGCTGAAGGTAAGCATGTAGGTGCAGCAGGTGGTGAAAAAGCCACATGGTAATTTGACCATCATAACAAAAGGATTAGCATATAGCAGCAGGAATATCTTGCAACAACAGTAGAGGGCGTTGGGGAGATGACACTTGGAGTATTGTATGTATCTTTGGTCTCCTTATCTGAGGAAGGATGTTCTGGCTATCGACAGCTAGACTGATGTAAGAAGTGACTGAATCGGTTAGTGAGGACTGCAGATGCTGGTGATCAGAGCTGAAAGTGTGTTGCTGGAAAAGCGCAGCAGGTCAGGCAGCATCCAAGGAGCAGGAGAATCAAGGTTTCGGGCATGAGTCCTTCTTCAGGAATGAGGAAAGTGTGCCAAGCAGGCTTAGATAAAAGGTAGGGAGGAAGGACTTGGAGGAGGGGCGTAGGAAATGCGATAGGTGGAAGGAGGTTAAGGTGAGAGTGATAGGCCGGAGTGGTGGTGGGGGCGGAGAGGTCAGGAAGAAGATTGCAGGTTAGGAAGGTGGTGATTCGGATTTGTTGTGGGTACTGGTTGTCCTGGTTGGGTCCAAATTTTGTTGGTCTGAACGTAGTTCGGAGTCCGTGCGGGGTCAATCGGTTCCGTAGGCAGGTGCTGAGGAAGGAGATGTGGCTGTGGTGGCGAGTCTGTTTGAGAACGTGGCTGAAGAGCTTCTGGGCAGAGGAGATGACCTGGGATGTGCCTTTTATCTTAGCCCCCAAGTCCCTCCTCCCTACCTTTTATCTTAGCCTGCTTGGCACACTTTCCTAATTCCTGAAGAAGAGCTCATGCCCAAAACCTTGAATCTCCTGCCCCTTGGATGCTGCCTGACCTGCTGCGCTTTTCCAGCAACACATTATCAGCACTGAATCGGTTAGGACAATATTCATGGGAGTTTAGTAGAATGAAGGGGGAGTCTTTTAGACATCTATAAATTTTAAAACTGTCAATGCAGAAAGTATGTTCCTGTAGCAGGGGAGTTCAGAACCATGTCACATTTTAAGGATACAGAGTAGGACAATTAGGGTTGAGATAAAGAGAAATGTCTTCAGCCAGACAGTGGTGAGCCTGTAGAATTCTCTGCCACAGAATAGAGTTCAGCCCAAAACCTTAAATGATTTTGCATCAAATTAAATATAGTTATCGAGTTATAGAGTCAAACGGCAAGGAAACAGACCTTTCTGTCCCTATTCGTCTGCCTGACCAGACATCCCAACCTGACTGAGTCCCATTTGCTAGCATTTGGCCCATATCCCTCTAAACCCTTCCTATTCATATGCTCATTCAGATGCCTTTTAAATGTTGCAATTGTACTATCCTCCACCACTTCCTCTGCCAGCTTTTTCCATACACACACCACCCACTGCATGAAAAAGTTATCCTTCAGCTCCTTTTTAAATTCTTTCTCTTCTCACCCTAAACCTATACCTTCAAATTTTGGACTCCATACCCTGGGAAAAAGACCTTGTCCTTTCACTCTATCCACACACCCCTTACGATTTTGTAAACTTGCAGGGCAACTGGAATTAAATGCAGTACTCTGAAAGTGCCCTCGCCAATGTCCTGTACAGCCGCAACATGACATCCCAACTCTTCCACTCAATGCACTGAGTAATAAAAGTAAGTATGCCAAACACCTTGTTCACCACACTGTCACCCTGTGACTCCACTTTCAACATGCAATGCACCAGCAACCCTAGGTCTCTTTGTATGGCAACACTCCCCAGAGCCCTACCTGTATAAGTCCTGCCCTGGTTTGCTTTTCCAAAATGCAACACTTCATGTTCATCTCAATTAAATTCCATCTGCCACTCCTTGGCCTATTGGCCCATCTGGTCAGAGTCCTGTTGTACTATGAGATCATCTTCTCTGTCCACTCTGGTGAAAAAGGGGAAAGAGGGTACCAAGTTCAATTGTCGGCCTTGACCGCATTGAATGGCCTCCTCCTGCTCCTGTGTTTCCATATCCTTTCTTGTTGACCTGCATTGAGCAGGATCATGTCAACCATATACTGTGCCACAGCCAGATCTTGGTCCCACACAGCAGGACCCCACATCATTTCAGCCACCTCAAAGCTCCGCCCATGTGAAAATCTCTGAGGCAGCAGTGTGAGTGAGGGTAGGAATTCTGCTGCCTCTACTACAATTGTGTTGAAGTCACAGGCAGACTTCCACATTATGAAAATCTTGGGAACATCTCCACTGCCGGAACAGGCAACTACTCAGCCACCCGAGAGAATGTATGCAGTACATCAAACAGAGCAAGCAAGAAGCTTCATCTCCCATACCGATTGCTGACAGTTTTTGAAAGCATTTACAAATCTAAGCAAAGACGATGGTAAAACCTTAACAAGAAAGGAAATCTAAGATAATAGCTCTGAATTCATTGAGGTACTTGAAGAACTAACATGATGAACATTCGTTTTCAATATGTGTTGCTTCAGATTTCACTGTCGATTGAGCTTTGATTTGAATTATTGCTGTAAATATCTTTCGCTGGATTGCCTTAAGGTTTGGAGTGACATATCAGTCACAACACCGGAGGATGTTGTCATAACACACCTGTCAAGATGCTTGTCAGGAAACTTTTTGAAGACCTGAATGTGGCTAATACTAGCAGGATTCACAGCTGGAGTCTCAGGGGAATATCCATCTTATTGACCGGAACTGGGTGAGTGCACGTCTGTAACAAATTCCAGGTATCTCAGACCAGGAGAAGTAACAGTAAGTATACGAGAGGTTCAACGTGGTAATATGTCCTGAGACACTTGAAATAAATTAGCATGATAAATAGCCAATTTTGCATTGTGAGTATACATCTGAGGTCCATGGAGTCAGTGTCAATAAAAACATTCCATAATACATCGCCAGTAACAGGCGAGGAAGGTTTGCAATGCTATTAGGCTGATGGAAGAATTTGAGCATGTTAACAATAAGGTACAGTACTACAGGGAAGCAGTTTAGAAAGAGTTTAAAAGTGACAGACTAGAAGCAGGTAAAATTAGTCCTGACCTCAATAATTGCCAAATTAATTGAATCCGTTGTCAGAATTATCAAGCCATTTTCGAGTAAAAATAACCCAATGAATGACAGCTGGCACAGTTTCAGAAGGTATAGAACATTCCTGATCAATCTCATCAACTTTTTCAGCAGAGAATATCTGAAATTGATGTGGGCTGTCATAGAGGGAATATACAGTGTCGATGCTGCCACTTTAAATAGGTTATTTTGTCCTTAGTTTTTTTTTGAAGAGAGGTCGTAAAGGCCCAGGTGCCGAGGAGTCTAGGGAGTTTAACAGTTTAACAATGGAAGAGAAGTGGCCAGTTCTCCCAATTTAGGTTTGAATAGCAGGCGCTGTAGCAGCAGTTGTTGCAGTCACAAGATGTTGAAGTCCAGAAGAGTTGTAAGCTTCATAAAGGATCTCTCTGCCTTTCTCTGAAGTCTCCCTCTGGATGTTGTCCCCCCCTGGGCCTGTAAGAATCTGTGTCTGAACCTGCCTTTTTGCCAAGGGGTGTGTTATGAGATGTTACTGTATCAGAATAGTTGGGTCAGTTAAGTTTTCCAGTAGTTAAGGGTGTTCTAAGTTCTGTTTTCTTTTGTTCGTGTTTCAACTGTAGCCATTAAATAAGTTCTGTTTTGCTTAAAGTTGAGTGGTTTGACCAGCTGCATCACCCCTCGAACACCCACTTCAGAAGTGCCTTTAAAATAAGTCCAAAGATGTGCAGGTGGGTTGCACTTCGGCGGGTCGGTGTGGACTTGTTGGGCCGAAGGGCCTGTTTCCACACTGTAAGTAATCTAATCTAATCTAAGTTTGGGTCTCCGCTTGCTTCTTGAAATATTTTGAGGGGGATTTGGCCTGCTTCATTACAACACTTAGAGCTGCAAAAGGCCCTTGTTAAATTACGACATGAGCGTCTTCTGTCAAAGCTAAATTTGTAGGTATAAAGGCACAGTTAACTGTATGGATTAGTTGAAAGTGAGGACTGCAGATGCTGAGATCAGAGTCAAAAGGTGCTTTGCTGGAAAAGCACAACCACTCAAGCGGCATCTGAGGAGCAGGAGTGTCAATGTTTCGTGCATAAGCCCTTCATCAGGAACGACTCAAGGTAAGCAGAAAGGATGTAGCAATGCAGGCTGTTGCACTGGAATGTATGGAGACACAGCTTGTAGTAATAAAAATCCCAGGCATGTGTCTGAAGTAGTTCTTACCTATGGAGGAATGTGAAATAGGCCAAGAAGTTTTAAGGTAATTTGTTGCTCACCATGTCTTAATGTGCTGAACATGTGTACAATAAACAAATCAAGATGTTAGCTCATGTTCCCAAATCACAGAGATCCAGATCAGACCACACCTGGAGGATACAGTGTTACAACACTGTAAAGAATTCATCCAAGTTTAAGAGGCTGTGCAAAGCTGATCATGGTATCGGGGAGGGGGACTGTCAGGAATAACATCATAAGGTCTTTGACTTGGTAATTTTGCCATTTACCGAATGGAATACTTCAGAGACAGACATATCTGAATCGAGTGTGACTTAACTCACCCTAAAACTTGAATTGACTGTAAATCAAGCCCAAAGTTTACTTAGGATGACAAAAATCACAACAAACCTTTTTTTGCTTTGCAATTGGAATCAACTGTCAGGAAGGAGAGTTACGACCAGGTGACTGAGTTCATTAAAGAAAAGTGGCTTGACGGCATGCTCACCGGACATGGAAAGGTAAGTGTATACAGGCTGCAGCGCCTTCTGCATGTCATCTTTACCTTTTGTGCTGAATGCCACAATGTTACAAAATATTGACCAATGTGCTCTGCCCCGTACGCATATTACACAACAACCAGAACTACATTGAGCTTCTAACGTACTACAGTTACAAGGACAGTGAGCTGAGATGAAGGAAGGATACATGAATTGTGTATTCCTCTTCTGAATATTAGTTTTGTGAAGCATACTTCTATGTGAAAGTATGTCTCGCTATGCATGATCGATGATCCATCGATACTATCTCCGTCTACACTGATTTAGTTTACCAGTATCCCTCAGCTGTGCCAGGTTTCCTGCGTGAAATAGATACCCTTCATCTCAGAATTGATTTTGGTGGTCTGTATCTTTAGTATTTGAAAGGTAAGTATGAAAAAAATTGTTTCTGAAAGGAAAAAAAGCCAAAAGTTTGCCGTTTATTATTGTGTTAGCGTTATTGAAAAGATGAATGCATTGCCAACAGTGGTAATAGAGTCAAATACATTAGAGATATTTAAATAACACTTGGATAGGCACACAGATGATCATATAATGAAAGATATATAGGTTAGTTTGATCTTAGAGTAGGATGTTAGGTTGGCACAACATCGAGGGCTGAAGGGTCTATACTGTGCTGCACTGTTCTATGTTCTATGACACCACAATAAGACTCGATGATCAAAGATAAAAGTGCTGAACGATTGAGGTCTAAAATTATTTACAAACGTTTGAGAAAGACTTGAATGTATAATTTCACATAGCACGTCATCCATTGTTTAAGACAGTCTAAGGTTGTAAAATATGAAGTAACAAAATGTGTTTTGATATAATAATACACTCCTTGACAAACTATGCGCCTTGAAGGAAATGTGGAGATGATCTACGTTCATCATTGTTGCACTGGCATGAACAAATTTTCTCCATTGATAATTTGATTCTGTGACACAGTTGGATTAGAACCAGATTAGTGGGTGGCAAGGTGGCACAGTGGTTAGCTCTGCTGCCTCACAGCGCCAGAGACCTGGGTTCAATTCCCATCTCAGGCGACTGTGTGGAGTTTGCACATTCTCCCCGTGTCTGTGTGGGTTTCCTCCAGGTGCTCCGGTTTCCTCCCACAGTCACAAAGATGTGCAGTCAGGTGAATTGGCCATGCTAAGTTGCCCGTAGTGTTAGGTAAAGGGGGGAATGGATGGGGGTGGGTCGGTGTGGACTTGTTGGGCCGAAGGGCCTGTTTCCTCACTGTAAGTAATCTAATCTAACCAATGGCGCAGACCAAAATATTATTCTTCAAAGTAGACTTTGCAGTTTGCGAATCATTTCAGAAACATGTTTAAAAGTAATGTATATTAGCTGGATGTTCCTCTGAGTTTTGTTGATAGAACTTTCAGATCTTTAAGTATTCTAGTGGATAGAAATTCTAGTGATATGAAGCCAAGTGGCTTGGTTTTTATCATGGAAGAGTCCATGTGATGATTTGAAGAATAGTAGATATTTCTAGGATAACTTTCTTCATTTAATCAACATAACCAGAAGCTTTCATTGTTCTTGTTATATTGAGTCATAGAGTCATAGAGATGTACAGCATGGAAACAGACCCTTCCGTCCAACCGTCCATGCCGACCAGATATCCCAAACCAATCTAGTCCCACCTGCCAGCACCCGGCCCACACCCCTCCAAACCCTTTCTATTCATATACCTACCCAAATGCCTCTTAAATGTTGAAATTGTACCAGCCTCCACCACATCCTCTGGCAGCTCATTCCATACACGTACTACCCTCTACGTGAAAAAGTTGCCCCTTAGGTCTCTTTTATATCTTTCCCCTCTCACCCTAAACCTATGCCCTCTAGTTCTGGTCTCCCCGACCCCAGGGAAAAGACTTTTCTATTTATCCTATCCATGCCCCTCATAATTTTGTAAACCTCCATAAGGTCACCTCTCAGCCTCCGACGCTCCAGAGAAAACAGCCCCAGCCTGTTCAGCCTCTCCCTGTAGCTCAAATCCTCCAATCCCAGCAACATCCTTGTAAATCTTTTCTGAACCCTTTCAAGTTTCACAATATCTTTCCGATAGGAAAGAGAACAGAATTGCATGCGATATTTCAACAATGGCCTAACCAATGTCCTGTACAGCTGCAACATGACCTTCCAACTCCTGTACTCAATACTCCGACCAATAAAGGAAAGCATACCAAACACCTTCTTCACTATCCTATCTACCTGTGACTCCACTTTCAAGGAGCTATGAACCTGCACTCCAAGGTCTCTTTGTTCAGCAACACTCCTTTGGACCTTACCATTAAGTGTATAAGTCCTGCTAAGATTTGTTTTCCCAAAATGCAGCACCTCGCATTTATCTGAATTAAACCCCATCTGTCACTTCTCAGCCTGTTGGTCCATCTGGTCCAGATCCTGTTGTAATCTGAGGTAACCCTCTTCACTGTCCACTACACCTCCAATTTTGTTGTCATTTGCAAACTTACTAACTGTACCTCTTATGCTCGCATCCAAATCATTTATGTAAATGACAAAACGTAGCGGACCCAGCACCGATCCTTGTGGCACTCCACTGGTCACAGGCCTCCAGTCTGAAAAACAACCCTCCATCACCACCATCTGTCTTCTACCTTTGAGACAGTTCTATATCCAAATGGCTAGTTCTCCCTGTATTCCATGAGATCTAACCTTACTAATTAGTCTCCCATGGGGAATCTTGTTGAATGCCTTACTGAAGTCCATATAGATCACATCTACTGCTCTGCCCTCATCAATCTCCTTTGTTACTTCTTCAAAAAACTCAAGTTTGTGAGACATGATTTCCCACGCACAAAGCCATGTTGACTACCCCTAATCAGTCCTTGCCTTTCCAAATACATGGACATCCTGTCCCTCAGGATTCCTTCCAACAACTTGTCCACCACTGAGGTCAGGCTACCAGTCTATAGTTCCCTGGCTTGTCTTTATCGCCCTTCTTAAACAGTGACACCACTTTTGCCAACCTCCAGTCTTCCGACACCTCACCTGTGACTATCAATGATACAAATATCTCAGCAAGAGGCCCAGCACTCACTTCCCTAGCTTCCCACAGAGTTGTCGGGTACACCTGATCAGGTCCTGGGGATTTATCCACCTTTAACTGTTTCAAGACATCCAGCACTTCCTCCTCTGTAATCTGGACATTTTGCAAGATGTCACCATCTATTTCCCTACAGTTTATATCTTCCATATCCTTTTCCACAGTAAATACTGATGCAAAATATTCATTTAGTATCGTCCCCATTTTCTGTGTCTCCACACAAAGGCTGCCTTGCTGATCTTTGAGGGACTCTATTCTCTCCCTAGTTACCCTTTTGTCCTTAATATATTTGTAAAAACCTTTGAATTCTCCTTAATTCTATTTGCCATAGCTATCTTATGTCCCCTTTTTGCCCTCCTGATTTCCCTCTTAAGTATACTCCTACTTCCTTTATACTCTACCAAGGATTCACTCAATCTATCCTGTCTATACCTGACATATGCTTCCTTCTTTTTCTTAACCAAACCCTCATTTTCTTTAGTCATCCAGCATTCCCTGTACCTACCAGCCTTCCCTTTCACCCTGACAGGAATATACTTTCTCTGGATTCTTGTTATCTCATTTCTGAAGGCTTCCCATTTTCCATTGCTGTGTATATTTTATACTGCCAGATTTGCTATCTAGAGAATGTACTTCACTATTAAATTAACTGAATATGAGACAATTTTGGGTATTCATTGAACTATTACTCGATTCATATTTGAGATATCAATGATAGATTCCATGGTACGATTAAACAAAAAGATAGGAGTTGTCTCTGATTCTTGTAAACAATGTTTCTCCTCCAAACGGTATCTCTATAAACAGATTCTATCAGCTTTTGCTTTTTTTTGGATTAGATTCGATTAGATTCCCTACAGTGTGGAAACAGGCCCTTCGGCCCAACAAGTCCACACCGGCCCTCCGAAGAGCAACCCACCCAGAGCCATTCTCCTATATTTACCCCTGACCAATGCACCTAACACTATGGGCAATTTAGCATGGCCAATTCACCTGACCTGCACATCTTTGTACTGTGGGAGGAAACCAGAACACCCGGAGGCAATCCACACAGAACGTGCAACTCCACAATGTCAGACACCCAAGGCTAGAATCGAACCTAAGACCCTGGTGCTGTGAGGCAGCTGTGCTAACCATTGAACCACCGTGCCACCCCATAAAGTAAGGTGCACTCTGCATAAAATAGTCACAATGTTCGTGTAAACTGTGCCAATACTTAACTGTAAAGACACTCAGGGTGAAATAAAAACTATGTTGGAAATGCTAATCAGGACTAGCAGCATCAATGGAGAGAGAAACCAAATTAACACTTCAGGTCGTGACCTTTCATCGAAACACAGGTCATTGACCACAAGCATGAACTTTATTTCTCTCACTGGACATTTTGCACTTTAATTCATTGTTGAAGATTTGAAGACTAACAAAGATTATCCTAGAGACCTGGCCAATCATCTTCTCCTAACCTGACACAACAAAAAGAAAACAAGCTTTCAACCCTCCTACTATTTCTGCGTGCTGTCGTATGTTGCTTTTTGAATTGTTAGAGAAGCTGTTTAAGATGTCTTGGCTGAGTTATCTAGATGCAAGGTTTATTCTGAAAAAATTGGATGCCCATCCAATGTAGGATTATTGCAGAGGCCCAAAGTTAAACGGTAATAGCATTTTTAGCAAGGGAAGCGATGGCCTAGTGATGCTATTGCTAGACTATTAATCCAGAAACTCCGATAATGTTCTGGGGTCCCTGTTTCAACTCCTGCCAGAGCAGATGGTGAAATTTGAATATAACAAATATCTGGAATAAAGAGTCTAACATTGGCCATAAATCCATTGTTGATTGTCAGAAAAACCCATCTGGTTCACTGATGTCCTTTAGGGAAGGAAACGGCCATCCTTACCTGGTCTGGTGTACATGCGACTCCAGACCTAAAACAATGTGGTTGACTCCTAACTGCCCTTTGGGCAAATAGTGATGGGCAATAAATGCTGGCCAAGCAGTGACGCCCTCATCCCATGAGTGAATAAATAAAAAAAGCTCCATGCCATGACAGATTGATGTATGTTTTGCTCATTGAAGTTAAAATAGAGGAGAGGAATCAGTTTATGAATAAAACTAATTCACTGACTCTTCCCAACACCACTGATGCAGGTTATTTTTTTTTCTCTCTCAACCTGTTTAGTGCATTCATGATTCATATCTAAACCCGTCACATCCTGAGGTAGGAATTGAAACCAGGCCTTCGAGAAGACAAGAAGATCAATGCAACATCAGACTCTCAGATCCTTATTAATGTTGACTAAGGTTTGGTCAAAAAGTTTTAAATTTGTTCTGGAAAGCATGTTAAAAATCAAAATTTATTTCCAAAACCGTTTTGAGAAAAAGAATATAGAATTTTTGCCTAATGTGTTGAATCTCTTCTGAAATCATGAAGGTGATTTTCAGGATAATGCGCGTAAGAGAGCCTCTCTCCAAGTTACCATCGAGCTTGTGAAACATGCAGTAGGACAGGAGACAGCTTTAAAGGTGGTTCAAGAATCAGCAAAGAATGGTGAACATCTGCAGAATGTCCACATATGGAACGGAAGGGAGATTTAGATCTGAAGAAGCAAATATTTGCCTGAAGGAAAGATATTAATTAGAATGCATCCCGACACAGGCAGACTGAAGGCTGCAAGACATGTGCAGCCGAAGGTCAAAAAGGCAGTAAAGTGGAAATTATGTGTAAATTGACAGTGTTCAAAGCTGGCACAAGCCAAAGGATAAACAAGTCATTTGCCATGCAAAAACATATACAAAATAACAGCCTCTGTCAGGAGGCATCTGTGCATGTATCTATTTATTTTGACAAAAGTAAATACTGCCTTGCAATACTCAGTTCTCTTTTCAGGTCCCTTATAATTTCATAATTGCTTGCTCATTAAAAATTAATTCAATGGTAAGACTGATTGGCTTGAATATTTCTTTTCCCTGTTTTTATACGTTTTCTTGTTGCAAGTGAAAGAACCAGATAAAATAGGTGACACCATCTTTAAATCCAGACTTGAATGCACAGTTGAGGAAACGGGATTTTTTTTTGTATTATTTTCAGGCAGGCAGTAGGGTACCAGATGGCATCAAGAGGATTTGAAGAAGATTATGGAGGGATTATTACCCATGACACTTCCCTTTAGTACAAAAACAGAGCTGTTGGTCAATTAAGTGTTCTATTGTTAATTTCTCAGAAGTGCTGCAAAATAGTCACCTCTTTTTCACAAGTTGCTGACTGACTGTTTTTAATCAGCTCAATAGTATATCATTCTTTCCACACTCTTCTTCTCATTGCAATTGGACACTCTTTTCGGTTTTGGTCATTTGAAGCATCTCTAATGTACTTTAACTGTGAGCGCAGTGGGTCCGTCGTGACATAGGGGCCAGAAGCACAGAGTTCAGGCCTCACACCAGGACGTGTTGGTCAAAGAAGGAGGATTCATGACAAAATTCAATAGGCTGATAATCCCCTGGGAGTTATTTGCCCAGTATTCCTCAAATGAGGAGAAAAGGTAAGTTTGAAGATATACTTAAAGATATGTATGGTTACAAATTTTCTACTGGCATTGGCTTAGAGTCATAGAGTTATACAGCACGGAAACAAACCCTTCAGTCTGATCAATCCACACAGGACATTATTCCAAATTAAACTAGTCCCATCTGCCTACTCCTGGCCCATATCCCCCCAAATCTTTCCTATTTGTGTACTTATTCGAGTGTCTTTTAAGCATTGTAAACCCAGCACTTTATCAGGAATTTCATTCCACATATGATTAGCCCTGAGTAAAAATTTTGTCCCAGTGTCTATTTTTAAAATCTCTCTCCTGTCGCATAAAAATGTGACCCCTAGTCTTGAAAACCCCATCCCAGGGAAAATATACCTGCCATTAATCATAGCGAAACCCAAAGACAGGGGGTGTAGGCCTAGCCTGTCTAGCCTTCCCTCAGTAATCCGCTCAATTCAAGTATTAATCTGGTAAACCTTCTCCAAACTGCTTTGAGCACGTTAACATCCTTGCATGAGTATGGTGACCAATACTGTACATAGTACTTGAGATGAGGTTTCATCAAGGCTCTGTGTAACTGAAGCATCACCTCCCTACTCTTGCATTCAATTCCCCTTGCAATAATTCATAACATTCTGTGAACTTTCCTGATTACTTGCTGTACCTGAACAATAAACTTCTGTGATCCATGCACATACATGCCCAATTCTCTTTGCATCCCAGAGATCTGCAACCCTCACTATTTAGACATTATATTTCATTTTTATGCTTCTTCCAAAATGGAGAATTTCCCACTTCCCACATTTTACTTCATTTGCTACATGTTTGTCCACTCACTTAACCTATCTATACCCCTTAGTATACTCCTTAAGTCATCTTCACAACTTATTTTCCCAGCTAAAATTGTGTCATCAGTGAAATTAGCTCCCATTACTTTGGTCCCTTCAGCCATATATATATATATATATGGAGTAAATAATTGAGGTCCCCCACACTTGTGCCATCCTGCCAGGATGAAAATGACCCATTTATTCCTACTGTCTACTTCCCTGTTAGCTTGCCAACCTTCTAATTCTGCTAATAAGTTGCCTGCAACACCGTGAGCTTTTATTTTGATGTGGCACCTTATCAAGTGCCTCTGGAAATCTAAGTACGATATATTTACTGGTTCCCTTTTATCCACAGCACAGATTACTTCTTCAAACAACTCCAGCAAATGAGTTAAACATGATTTCTCGTTGACAAAACTATATTGACGCTGCCTAATTACCTTGAATTTACCAAATGCCCTGTTATAACATCTTTAATAATGTCTACCATTTTCCCAATGAAACGTTAAATTAACTGGCCTGCAGTTCCCTGCCTTCTGACTTCCCCCCTTTTCAAATAAAGGAGTCACATTAGCTCTTTTCCAATCTAAAGGAATGTTCCCAGAATTTGATGAGTTTTAAAAAACTAAAACCAATGCATCAATTGTCTCACTAGTTATCTCTTTTCGGACCCTGGGGACAAATCATCAGGCCCCAATGACTTGTCAACTCACAGGTCCCGTTGACTGCTCACTGTATATAAGTGGTTAAGCCTGATGTGGTTACTTCAGAAATGAAATGGAACTGAAGTAAGCTGTAATAACGATAAGAGTATAAGCATTTTAAAGCACTGAATTAAATACTTGTTATTAACATGAATGTTTAACATATCTGCATGTCACTGAGGCATAAAACACAATGGTGATGTTTAGATTAGATTAGATTCCCTACAGTGCGGAAACAGGTCCTTCGGCCCAACCAGTCCACACTGACCCTCCGAAGAATAACCCATCCAGACCCATTTTCCACTGACTATTACACCTAACACTATGGGCAACTTAGCATGGCCAATTCACCTGACCTGCACATCTTTGGATAGTGTGAGGAAACCGGAGCAAACCCACGCAGACACGGGGAGAATGTGCAAACTCCACACAGACAATCGCTCGAGGCTGGAATTGAACCTGGGACTCTGGTGCTGTGAGGCAGCAATGCTAACCACTGATGTTTCCCAACTATTAATTCAATTCAAGGCTAAATAATTCCTCAGTGCAGTAATGGGCAGCGGATTCTAATACATAGATTCAACACTTTGAACATTAATATTCTAACACTAGCTCCTCATATTCCATTTTATTATTTCTCAAGTACATCCTTAAAATAATTTGGATGGTTATGCAGCTGCCTGAGAACAACTGAGTCCTTTAACTTAGTAAAACATACAAAGTTTTTAACACAGCACACGTTCAAGAAAAAAATGTATTCAAGCCAATACAAAACTTACAGACTATTCAAAACACCAATTAGCATATTCTTCTTCTTTGTCAAGAAAAATCACATTTCTCGCAAAGTGACATTAAAAACATGCGGAAAACAGAAGTAAGTGGGAAAGAAAGTGTCATGTGACATTTGCTTCAGAGAACAGTAAACGTTGTCCATTTTGATTGGAAATAATAGAAAAGCAAAACATTTTTAATATAGGTTGAGATTGGGAAATGTTGGTATTCAGAGAGATCTGGGTGTCAAAGCAATTATGTGTTATTAAACAAATGATATATTAGCCTTTACAAAGGAATTGAAGTATGAAAGTAAATCTTACTTAATTATATTGGGCCCTGGAGAGACCTCAGCTGGACTTCTGTGTACAGTTCTGGTCTTCTTACTGAAAAGAATGATATACTTGCCTTCGAGGGAGCCTAGTGAAGGTTCACTAGATTAATTCCTGGGATCAAGGGATTAGCTGATAAAGAGAGATTAATTAGGCGAGGTTGATATTCACTAAAAAAATGGAAAAACTAAGAAATGATTTAACTAAAGTATTTCAATTTGGTGGGGGGGGGTGGGGGTGCTGATGGGATAGAAACTGGGAAAATGTTTATTCTGTGTTGGAAATCTAGAACATTCTCAGAATAAACGGTCAGCTTTTTAGGGCTAAGAAGGAGAGACAATGTTTCACTGAAAAGGTTATGAAGCTTTGAACTCTGTAATGAAGAGACATGTCAATGCTGAGTAACTGAGCACATTTAAAACAGAGACCAACAGACTTCTGCATAATAAGGGAACGGAGGGATAGGGAGATATTGTAAGAAGATGGAGGTCGGGGTCAAAGTTCAGCAAAGATGCTGTTAGATGACAGACAGACTAAAAGGATTGAAGGGTCTACTCCTTTTCCTATATTCTTGTTAACCCTTCCTGTACACATATTTTGACTAAAAACATTGAAATGCTAATCTTATCAGTGATTTGATGGTAATGAGATCTCCCTGATCAAATTTCTTACTTAAAAGAAAATTGGCAAAAATTACTTTGATTCCATTAAATGCAGATTTCAATGAAAAAGCTCCAGTTATTGTTTGTTTTTGCAAATTTTAGACAGATTATCGCCTTTTCTCTAATGAACAAATAAATAGAGAGAAAAAAAAGTGGCTTCATTTTTATGCAAATGCTGCCAGCTGTTTCTTTGAGTTTGCCTGGTTTGGAGATGTGAGGACCTGCATGCAAATAGAATCAGAAGCAGCAGAAAACTGGAGAAAGTGCTGACAGGAAGATGCAAATAGAAATCGTTCAGCACTGGTAAACATTTCCATCAGACGACGTTGCCTGATCTGGAGAGTTTCAGTTATGAAGAGAGGCTGGATAGATTGGGATAGTTTTCTTTAGAGCAGAGGAGATTGAAGGGGGTCGTGATTGAGAGGTATAAAATTATGAGCGACATAGACAGGAAAGAAAACTTCCCTCAGATAGAGGAATCAATGACCAGGTTACATAAATATAAAATAAAGACGGAAGGTTCAGGGGAGGTGTAAGGAAAATCTTTGTCACCGAGAAGGTGGTAGGAAACCGGAACGCACTGCGGTCGGGGCAGAAACAGCCATGACATTTAAGAAGTATTTAGAAAGATTTAGAAAGATTCAAAGATTTGAATGTGTAACAGGAAAATTAAGCGTGCAGTTGATAAAGCAAATGAGATCTTGGACTTTATAAATAGAGGTGATGAGTACAAAAACAGGGAAGTTACTCTAAACTTTTCAAAAATCTTTGAACCTTTCTAAATCTTTCTTCATTTTCGGGATAATCCAAACAAAATCTTCAAGATATTAACAGGAGAAGACAAGATAAATGGAGATAAACTATTTCCACTGGTTGGGAATTCCAGAACCAGGGAGCATAGTCTGAGAATTAGGGCCAGACCATTCAGTAGAGATGTTAGGAAACACTTCTACAGACAAAGGTTGGGAAAAGTTTGGAGCTCTCTTCTGCAAATGGTAGTGGATTCTGGATCAGTTGTTCATTTTAAATCTGAGGTACAATTTAATTAAGTAAAGATATTATGGTGAAAGACCGGTATATTGAACTAGGCCACAGGTAAGTCATGATCTTATTGAAAAGTAGATCAGGCTTGAGAGGCTGAATGGACTACTTCTGCTCCAATGTTCCTAGGTAAATTATTGCAACAAATTGGCACTAAAATGGATACAGTAAAATAATTTCAATCAAACAAATTTAGATAAAGAACTGTGGACAATTCTCAGTCTGAATTACTTGCTAACTGAGAACATTTTATTTGGATATTGCTTTGAAGCATTGGCCTTTATTAGCTCTGATGGCTTCTGACCTCATCATTATCAATGATGGTGTGTGTGGGATTTGTATATCAACGTATCCATCTATATCTGCATTCATACTAAAATAATTAATACAATAATATATTACAGAAGCATTTTGGCCCATTGAGTCTGCACCACTAAACTACTCTAAGCCTAAGTTTTCCAGTACTGGGCCTATAGCCGTGAATGTTATGACATTTCAAATGATCATCCAGGTCACTTTTTAAAATTGTGAGGTTTCCTGCCTCTGCAATTGTCCTACCTTATTTCCAAAGAGAAGGTCAAGGTTTTATTCCTTCTCTAGTAGGTACAACTACATATTAATAAAGAAAATTTTCTTGCACATATTCAACAAATTCCTCACCACCCAAGCCCTTACACTGTGGCAGTCCCAGTCTATGTTTGGAAAGTTATGATCTCCAACTATTGCAACCCTATTATTCTTCCATATATCCGAGATCTCTCTACATATTTGCTCCCTAGCTTCCCCCGATTCCTGGAAGGCCCAAAGTACAATCCCATCAAGGTGATCACCCCTTTCTTATTTCTGAGTTCCGCCATATAGCTTCACTGGATGATCCCTCAGAAATAACCTAAGTACAGTAGTAATGTTTTCCTTAATCAAAAATGCCACTCTCTCTCCTGTCTTGCCTCCCTTTCTATACTTCATTTAACATTTAAATCCCAGAACATTGTGCTGCCAGTCCTGTCCCTTCCTCAGTCATGTTTCTGTAATAGCTCTAATGCCCCAAGTCCATGCTTTCATACATGTCCTGAGTTCATCTGCCTTACCTGTAAGAAGAAAGTGAGGTCTGCAGATGCTGGAGATCAGAGCTGAAAATGTGTTGCTGGAAAAGTGCAGCAGGTCAGGCAGCATCCAAGGAGCAGGAGAATCGATATTTCGATTCCTGAAGAAGGGCTCATGCCCGAAACATCGATTCTCCTGCTCCTTGGATGCTGCCTGACCTGCTGCACTTATCTGTAAGAACCCTTGCATTGAAATAAATGCAGTTCAGAGTTACCTCATTTTCTGACTTGCTCTTGTCTGCCTTTTGTAATTAACTTCTCTCTAGTTTCAGAATCATTCTTTCTCTATTCTCCCAAATACTTAAGATTATAGCCCAACCCCCATTAGTTTAAAAGTCTCCCAAAGAGCTCGAGCAAATCTCCTGCCAGAATGTTAGCCCCATTCCAGTTCAAACTTGTCTCTTCTGCCCCAGAAGAGATCCCAATGATCCAAAAATCCAAATCCGTGCCCCCATGCCAGTTCCTCAACCACTGATTTATCTGCCCTATCTTCCTATTTCTGCTCTTACTAGCATGTGGCATCAGGAATAAGCCAGAGAGCACTACCTTGAGGTTCTCCTTTATAACCTCCCACCTAACCTCCTGTATTCACTCGGCAAAGCCTCAACCTTTTCCTTAGCTATGTTGTTCTTACCGATTTCCAACATTTCACTATCCCCTTTGACAATATGCTGCAACCTCTTTGAGACGTCCTTGACTCTAGCACCAGGGAGACAACATACTATTCTGAATTCTCACTCACAGCCTGGGCCCCCCTGACAGGAGTTTCCACTACAACAATTACTCTTTTGAATCTTGACAAATCCAGCTTCCACTTCTATTTTCCTCTGA
Source organism: Hemiscyllium ocellatum (assembly GCF_020745735.1). Taxonomy (NCBI): domain Eukaryota; kingdom Metazoa; phylum Chordata; class Chondrichthyes; order Orectolobiformes; family Hemiscylliidae; genus Hemiscyllium; species Hemiscyllium ocellatum. Next base: position 69,322,172 of record NC_083411.1, on the reverse strand, counting down.
GAGACTGACCTTTCATCAAAAATGGAATTTTGATCTGAGAGAGAAATATCCACAGGAGACTCCTGCGCTACCACCCTACCTCGCCTGACATTTACCCATCTGCCTGATTGAACCTGTGGTGTGAACACCTCTGTAAAGCTACTAACCATTGCACTTTGTGTCTCTTGTATGCTTCTCTATGACCCCCAACTACCTCACCAGTTGACCCAAACAGTTGGATCGGAGATGGGTCCAAACAGACCTCCTCCAGACATAGTCTCCAGAAGCAGTCAATTGTTCCCTAGATTTCTTTTCAATAAAGGTTGTATTTAGAACTCCCTCTTTTACACTTTACAATACAGAATATAGACTTTTAACTTCTCCCAATGTAGTGTGGCAGCAGTAATCTGCCTACAAGCACTGGATTTGAGAAGGGTCTTTTTAGGCAGGTCTATGTCAGCAAATGTCTCAGGAGCTATTCTGGCAGTAACTGGAGTGGTATGCTTTTCCTATCAGATGTGGAAGATTAGGGAAAATGTTGACTGAAGCATTAGCAGAGGAGCACTTTGAGACCAGTGATCATAATTCTATTAGTTTTAAAATAATTATGGAAAATAATTGGCCTTGTATAAAAGTTAAAGCTCTTAATTGGAGTAAGGCAAATTGTAATGATGTGTGACAGAAACTTTCAGAAGTTGATTGGGGTAGTCTGTTTGCAGGTAAAGAGGTGACTGACAAGTGGGTGGTTTTCAAAAGTGAGATAACAAGATGAGGAGGCATTATGTTCCTATTAGAGTGAAGGGTCAGCGTGATAAGAGGGAACAATGGATGAATAAAGATATTGAAGTTCTGGTCAAAATAAAAAAGATACATATGTTAGACATAAAAACAACTGGGCTCATGTGAATCTCTTGAAGAGTATAAGGGGTGTAGAGGCATTCTTAAGAGGGAAATCAAGAGGATTAAAATGGGACATGAGATGGACTTGTCAGAGGTTAAGGACAATCCAAAAAGTTTCTACGAGTACATTAAGGGCGAAAGAGTAACTAGGGAGAGAATAGGGCCCTCAAAGATCAACAAGGTTGTCTATATGTGGAACCACAGGAGATAGAAGAAAGACTAAATGAATATTTTGCATTATATTTTGCTGTGGAGGAAGATGTGTAGGCGAGGGAACTTGGAAAAATAAATATTGATGTCTTGAAATCAGTCCACAAGAGGAAATGCTGGATATCTAAAAAACATAAAAATGGATAAGTTTCCAGAACCTCATTAAGTGCATCCCGGGACATGTTGAAAGTTAGGGAAGAAATTGTGGGGTCCCTCACAGAGATGTTTTTTTTCTTATTGAATTGCAATTTATTGTTTCTTTTATGTATTATGATGCAGTGAGATGCATATAAATCTCCAAACTTTGGCGCCATTTTAATTACATTAATTATTAAAAGAAATAATTGAGACAAAGTTAAGAAAATGTCATCTTTCATTCCCTCCACATGTCCTGGGTTTCTGGAGTGACTACAGGATGCTAGGTGTGTGGGAGCTGTAATGGGAGCATATGGATCCAGATCCCGAACACTTCCTACTCTGCATCTTGTATAGCTATGGGTGAGGTGCCAGACGACTGGAGAATGGCTAATGTTGTAACTTTATTTAAGGATGACTGTAAGGAGAAGCCCTGGAACTGTAGACCTGTGAGTCTATAAGTTGTTGGAGGAGATTCTGAGAGAGAGGATTCACATGCATTTGGAGAGGCAGGGACTGATTAGGCGTAGTCAGCGTGGCTTTGTGCATGGGAAGTCGTATGCCACTAACTTGATTGCATTTTTTTAAGAACATAACAAAAAGACTGATGAGGTAGTGGCGTAGACTTTAATACAATACAGTGGCTCAGTGAATAGCACAATTGCTTCATAATCCCAGTGACCTGGTTTCGATTCCAGCCTCAGGCAACTGTCTGTGTGGCGTTTGCACATTCTCCCCGTGTCTGCATGGGTTTCCTCCATGTGCTCGGTTTCCTCCCACAGTCCAAAGATGTGCAGGTTAGGTGAATTGGCCATGCTAAATTGCCCATAGTGTTCAGGGCTGTATATCTTACTTGTATTAGTCAGGGGAAATGGAGAGTAATAGGGTAGGGGAATGGGTCTGGGTGGAATGCTCTTCTGAGGGTCAGTGTGGGCTTTTTGGGCCAAATGGCGTGTCTACACACACTAGGGATTCTTCTTCTTCTAAAACTTTTGACAAGGTTTTGTATGTTCGAATGATTAGTAAAGTTTGATCACATGGGATTGAGGGAGAGATGTCAATTGGATACAAAATCAGCTGGATGGTAGGAGATAGAGGATTGTGGTGCAGCGATCAATTGGGCCAGTGAACTGAGGAGTGGCAGACGACTCAGACCCCTTGGCATCATGGTAGCCCACAAACCTACTAACACACTTAAACAGCAACTAATGAACCTAAAGGATCCAATGGATACCACCAGCAAAATTAATGTCATTTACAAGATACCATGCAAGAACTGCAAGAACTATTAAAAAACACTACATCGGACAAACTGGCAGGAAACTTGCCACCAGGATACATGAACACCAACTGGCTACCAAAACACACGACCAACTATCACTAGTTTCTACACATACAGACAAAGAAGGACACCACTTTGACTGGGACAGCACACAGATCCTAGGACAAGCGAAACAAAGACACTCACGAGGATTCTTAGAGGCATGGCAACCTAACCAGAACTTCATCAATAAATACATCAACGTAGGTCCTATCAACCTTCCCTTGAAAATAAAAGAACCGGAAATTACATCACCCACTTTAAGAAACCAAGACCTATAAATACAGAGGGGGGACATACCATCAGCGCTTCACCAGACACTCTCACTGATGATGTTATCTAGTATGACGACAAAATGTCTGAAAACAAACCTTTAAGCTCAGCGAGCTAATTTACATACTTAGCATCAACCTGAGCTACAATTCTTCTCAAAAATCGCTAGATGGAGTTTTATTTGGATTGTGTTTTAGTAAAGTGAAAAAGTGCAGGACTTATACAGTTAATGGTAATGCTGTCTAACAGAGAGATCCAGAGATTCAGGATATATTTTGAAAGTTGGGTCACAGGGAGACAGGGTGGTCAAGAAGACTAAACACGCTTGGCCTTATTGCTCAGACCATTGAGTATCGGAGTTGGGACATCGTTGTACAGGACATTAATGAGGTCACTTTTGGAGTACTGTGTACAGTTCTGGTTGCCCTGCTATAGGAAGGAGATTATTAAATTGGTGAAGGTGCAGTAAAGATTTACAAGGATGTTGCCACGACTGGAGTGTTTGAATTATAAGGAGAGGCTGGATAGGCTGGGACATTTTTCATTGGAGCTTGGCTGGTGAAAGGTGACCTTACAGAGGTTTAGAAAATCATGACAGGCATGGAAAGGGTGAATGGCAAATGTTCTTGCCCTAGAGTGGGCTACTTCAAGACTAATTGGCCTATTTCTAAGATGATAGAAAAAATATTTAAAGTGGACCTGAGGCGCATTCTTTTCACAGAGAGAGTAGTTCATATGTGGAATGATCTGCCAGAGGAAGTGGGGGTGGGGGAGGGGGTGGGGGGGGAGGTGGAATATGCAGATATAGCTATAACATAAAAAGGACCTTTGGACACGTACATGATAGGCTAGATTCAGAGGGCCAAATACAGGCATGTCTGTTAGGTCCACTAATGCCCTTTAAGGAAAGAAACCTGGAGTTTGCACATTCTCCCCGTGTCTGCATGGGTTTCCTCCAGGTGCTCCGGTTTCCTCCCACAGTCCAAGGATGTGCAGGTCAGGTGAATCGGCTATGCTAAATACCTGTAGCGTTAGGTGCATTAGTCAGGGGTGAACGTAGGGGATTGGGTCTGGGTAGGTTGCTCTTCAGAGGGTCGGTGTGGACTTGTTGGGCCAAAGGGCCTGTTTCCACACTGTAGGGAATCTAATCTAATCTAAAAAAAACTGCCACACCTTCTTGGACTGGCCACATGTGACTCCAGACCCACAGCAACGTGGTTGACTCTTAACTGGGCAATTAGGAATGGGTAAGAAATGCTGGCCTGGGCAGTGGCAGCCTCACCCCATGAATGAGTAAGAAAAAAAGGAATGTTTCATTTGGGAAACTTGGTCAGGTTGGACGAGTTGGACCGATGGGTCTGTTTCCATGCTGTACAAATCTCTACTCTCTCAGAATAATCTGACTGAATTATACAAATGGTAAAGTCATGTACATGTAATCATGAATTATACAAATGGTACAATCTGTACCAAATATGGTACATATAATAGTAAAACGCTTCATATATCACAAGATACCAAAGAAAATGTAAGAAGAACTGACTTAAAACTTGTAAATACATTTTGAAATTTCAACACCATGAGAATTATTAGCCACAAAAAGACACGACCCCCTCTCCCTCATATCCCTATACACGGATGGAAAAAAAACCCACCAATTTGACTGGACATCTATCCTGGGATAGGCTAAGAAAAGACATGCCAGAGAATTCCTAGAGGCCTGGCACTCCAACCATAATGCCATAAACAAATACATAGATCTAGATACCATCTATTAACCCCTCAGAAAATGAACAGGAAATGACATCACCACAAACCCCGGGAACCCCATCCAGGAGAAAGATATACATAGAAAGCAGGAGACAGCAGCTTCACTTCACTTGGAGGTCGCCACTGATGATGTTACCTAGCCAGGTAATGAAATGTCTGGATATCAAACCTACAGCTCAGCGAGCAAAGCTACACCGTAAGTAGCTGAAGTCTCCAGAATGTAAAATACGAGAAGGGAGAAGGAATAAAGTTATAAAAATGGCTCAAAGACTATAAAGAGAAGGCAGGAGAGCACTGAAAAGAGTTATTATACCTCATAGTGACCGTCACTGATATCAGCATTAGGTTTCACAAGATGCAGTTCCAAGAGACAGTGAAAGGGCCAGGAAATAAATTTAGACTAGGCATACAGAATTGGGAAAAACTAAAATTTAGGCCAAAAGTGAGTAAATATAAAGAAATCTAGTGAAATTGTCTAATAGAAGAAAGAAAGTCAGGAAAATTTAAAGAATTAAAAAGGGCGGGATACAATAATTAAAAGACAATTTCAATGAGGAGGTCAATAAAGGTTGCAGTCTGAAAACTTTATTTAAACTATTGGGTTGAAGGAAGTGTTTGATGTTTTAAAGGTGGGAAAACATACATTTTACTCAAGAAAAAGTGATAAACCTCTATCTTAGCTCCATAATCGTAGAAAGAAATAATTATTCGCATTCTTAAAAAGGCAGGTAAACTCTCAAAAAAGGTAGGAACACCTAGCAAGCAGTACAGAGATATAGCACTGCAAATAAACAGATTATATACAGCTTGAAGGCAATAAATCACAACGGAATAGCCAATAATACGATTTAAAGTTTTATTGCAGAATTTAATTGAGTCATACAATAATATACCGTTAATAAAAGACTGACAAATAAAGGAAATACTGCAACCTTTCTGTGGTACAGAGTCCGGCCAATCAATTTAAAACAGCACTGGAGGATAAAAGCATATAAACATAAAGAACAACACATGAAAAACAAAGTTAAAAAATACACATTTTAAATATCTCATAATAAAATTAATCAGTACATTGACAAGAAATGAAAAAAGGATATAATATTTACGAGCAGTTTCACTGCTGGAGAAGGACTATACACAACAGAAGGTTGAGATTGCTGGAGATGGCATTTCTAAAATTAAACGCTGAGACCGAAACTGAGCAAGTTACTACTGATGAAGGGTCACTCAACCCGAAATGTGAGCTGTGATTGCACTCCACAGATGCTGCCAGACTGTTTTTCCAAGCAACTTATATTTTTGTTTCCATGTTACTACACTACTCTTTATGAGTACTACAAGTTGTGAAATGTTCAGGAAAGAGAGGGCACATATTTTAAGCAAACGTAATGCAAAAATAACCTCTCACACAATATTAGATTCCCTACAGTATGAAAACAAGCCCTTCAGCCTAACAAGTCCACACCAACCCTCAAAAGAATAACTCACCCAGACCCATTCCCCCACCCTATATTTACCCTTGACTAATGCACCTACCACTATGGGCAATTTAGCACAGCCAATACACCTGACCTGCACATTATTGGATTGTGGGAGGAAATCAGAGCACCCGAAGGAAACCCATGCAGACACAGGGAGAATGTGCAAACTCCACACAGACAGTCGCCTGAAGCATGAATTGATCCAAGGTCTCTGGTGCAGCCAGGTAGTAGTGCTAACCACTGAGCCACTGTGCTGCCCTTTTTACACTATATGGCTTGGGTCTGGAGTGCACTAACTGGAATTATAGTCTAGGCGTGTTAAATTATAGCATTCAAGAGGACATCTGATGATTATATTAATAGAAGTGATGTGCAAAGGTATGAGGAAAAGGCAGAAGAATGGCACTAGGTCATTTGGACTTGTCTTGCAGACAGGATGGGCCAGATGGCCTCTTTCTTTGATTCTGTGATATTCAGTGAGTCTGGCTGCAGATTATGTTATTAACAGACAAAACATCATTAAAAAGCTCACACACTTTTCAAGATGTCCCAAAAGCTTTTGACAACTACTTTGATTAAAGAGCAAGCAGAATTCTTAAAAGAGGAAGAATGTATAGAAAAGGTCAGCCTTGAGGAGAACCAGTGCTCAGTTTCAAGAATTACCTCAACAGATTTGTAGAACACCATAAATATGGAGTTTACATGTCAGAAATCATAAAAAGATACAGTTCTTGTTAAAATTCGTGATCAAACTTTTGTCAGACTTTTACAGTTCAGGAATGTTTGGGAACATTGGAGAAAGCTATTCATCTTCAGCTGGAAACAGAAACCAAACAGACCCATAAACAGATCCGAAAGGGAGAAGCCCAATACTGTCTCAAGAAGGCAATAGAGTTCATTAACTATATAAGGTATGGACAATGAAGCATGTTACAAATCCACACACTATACAATCAAAATACTTAATGTTAACCACCAGTGTTCGTATTTAGGGCAACAAGGGACAATAGGCACAGACAACTTTTAACCGTGAGAAAGGAATATTACATTGTAACACTATCTTTCACCTCCAGAAGATGTGCAGAATTAAGACACAGGATGCAATCTTCCAAGCGTCTGAACAATATGGACTTTGGTGAAAAATTTGGGAGAATTGAATGTGATGTCTGACAAGGAGCTTCAGACTGTCAGGTGCACAAACTCCCATTTTCCAACCAAGTGGCAGATGGTGAGATGAGAATCTCACTAGTGAGCAGTGAGAGATCTATTTGAACGTACTACCATGCACTAACATCCTCATTATTATGTTAACTTGCTTCACTCACGCTGTGCAGCCTCACTTGGAATACTGTGTACAGTTCTGGTCCGCCCCATTACAGAAAGCATGTGGAAGCTTTGGAAAAGGTGCAAAGGAGATTTACCAGGATGTTGCCTGGTGTGGAGAGAAGGGCCAATGAGGAAACGCTGAAGGACTTGGGTCTGTTCTTGTTGGAGAGAAGAAGGCTAAGAAGGGATTTAATAGAGACATACAAGCTGATCACTGTATTAGATAGGATGGACAGGGAGAGTCTTTTTCCAAGGATGATGACGTCGGCTTGTACAAGGGGGCATAGCTGCAAATTGAGGTTTGATAGATTTAAAACAGATGTCAGAGGTAGGTTCTCTACTCAGAGAGTGGTAAGGGCATGGAATGGCCTGCCTGCCGATGTAGTAAACTCAGCCACATTAGGGGCATTTAAACAGTCCTTGGATAAACACATGGATGATGATGAGATAGTGTAAGGGGATGGGTTTAGATTGGTTCGCAGGAGTGCACCGTAGAGGGCTGAAGGGCCTGTTCTGCCCTGCATTGTTCCATTTTCTATGATCTATGTTCTATGTTCACACGTGGCTTCTTAGAAATCTTCTAAACCCACAACCTCTACCATCTAAAAGGACAGAGTCAGCAGATACATGGGAATGCCACCACCTTCTAGTTCTCCTTCAAGCACTCACTATCCTAACTTGGAAATATATCACTGTTCCTTCTGTGTCATTGGTCAAGATCCTGGAATTCTCTCCCTAACAAAATACTGAGCCTGCCTACAGCACATGGACATCTAGGGATGGGCAATAAATGCTGGCCCCGCCAACAATGCCCACGAATGAACAAATAAAACTGTCAGAAATTTGGGAATGCTACAAGTTGCACTGGATTGTAACACATGAGTGTTAAAAACGTGTACATTATTCAAAGTCAATTATGTTACTCTTGAAACAAAAACAGAAATTGCTGGCAAAACTCAGTAAGTATGACAGCACCTGTGGAGAAAAAACAGAGTTAACATTTCAAGTCCAGAGACCCTTCTTCAGAACTTCACTTTTGAGCTTGCATGTATATCTTGACCTCAATTTCATTGAAGGGTTGGAGGTGATCAAGGAGCTCCCAGACACCAGCAAAACATTGTTCCAGAGCAAACCCCTGTATAAACACTGGACCAGGACAAATTGGTTTTGATGAACCAGTTAAGGGCAATCAATAGAAGGTGTTAGTGGGCTACCAACTCCAACAGCAGAACTCAAAAAGAAGGAGCAATCAAGTGGCTTACTTACATTGGCATAAGAGAGCAGCTTAACATTGTCAACACAGAGAAACTCTCAGTCAACAGAGGGCTGGTGGAAATGCTTGACAGCAAAAAGCAGTTAATGCCACTTACAGAGATAATGCTGAGAGAGCAGTTATCTTTTAGTAATGTGATTCGAGTTTGAAAAGGTTCCCTTCACCAGTCAAATAATGGGTAATTGAAGTCACCCAGCTTGAGCAACAACACATGGGATGAAAGCTGCATATGACACCACTAGAGCCAGACCAGTGTCCATAAATCCAAGGAAACTGTCTGGTCTAAGCATATTGGATGCTGCAAAAAAATAATATACTTTTTACAATCAGAAAGCTATTCCCTGATCCACAAATCCTGGATAATACAAGGAAGAAATTTCAACAGAGCAGTCATCTTCCAGGAAGGAAATCCAGGAGATTAAGTGTTCTCCAAATAAAATTAAGGGACAAAAACGATGTCTATAACATACTCTGTGAAGGATATCAGTGGGATAAAAGGTCCTGCATTGGAGAAATGATCCACAGTGATCAGGAACAGCTCAGCAGTCATTAATGGGTTGGTGCTAAATGGTGGATAGTTATACACAAGATTGAATAATGAATTGAAAGTTTCTACTGATGAGCTTGATAAGGTGTTCAAGGAAGAAAGGAATATGAAAGTTACGGTGTGTGTTGTGTGTGCGCGTGTGTTTGTGTTGTGTGTGTGTATGTGTTGTATGTGTGTGTTGTGTATGTTGTGGGTGTGTGTTGTGTGTTTTGTATATGTGTTGTGTGTGTGTTTTGTGTGTGTGTGTTGTGTGTGTTGTGTTTGTGTGTTGTGTGTGTGTTGTTTGTGTTGTGTGTGTATGTTGTGTGTGTGTTGTGCGTGTGTGTTGTGTATGTGTATGTGTGTGTTTGTATGTTGTGTGTGTGTTGTATGTGTGGTGTGTGTGTGTGGTGTTGTGTGTTTGTGTGTGTGTTGTGTGTGTTTGTGTGTTGTGTGTGGGTTGTATGTGTGGTGTGTGTGTGGTGTTGTGTGTGGTTGTGTGTGTTTGTGTGTTGTGTATGTGTATGTTGTGTGTGTTTGTGTGTGTGTGTTGTGTGTGTTTGTGTGTTGTGTGTGTGTTGTATGTGTTTGTGTGTGTTTGTGTGTTGTGTATGTGTGTGTTGTGTGTGTATGTGTGTGTGTTATGTGTGTATGTGTGTGTTGTGTGTGTTGTGTGTGTTGTTTGTGTTGTGTGTGTATGTTGTTGTGCGTGTGTGTTGTTTGTGTTGTGTGTGTGTTGTGCGTGTGTGTTGTGTGTGTGTTTGTGTGTTGTAAGTGTGGTGTTGTGTGTGTGTGTTGTGTGCGTATGTGTGTGTTTGTGTGGTGTTGTGTGTGTTTGTGTGTGTGTTGTGTGTGTATGTGTGTGTGTGTGTGTGTGTGTGTGTGTGTGTGTGTGTGTGTAGTACATTGATTACCCTGTGCTATGCCAACTCTGACCTGCATTGTCATCCATACTAAGGCAAACCATTAATGTGGACTGGGAGTAGAATAGTGTGACCACATATAGAACAGCCAAGGTAAGTGTCCCTTTTCTTTCTGAGCAGGTAGACTCCATTTCTGAGTGATGCAAGATCATTCATTGGGAAATTGCATTAATCAGGCCCTTTCATAGTATAGGGCAAGACATTTCTAATCATGGCACCCTGTATATGGAACCAATGCAGTGTCTGATTCTGTGGGATACAAATTCTGGTCATTGATCATTGCAGATTGAAGATAGCCATATCTGTAAAGCAGAAGTAATCACAAGCAATATTAAAAGTGTCACCTGCCACAAGCACAAAAACAATCCAAGATCTCGTTGACTGCAGAGAGGCAGTGAACTAAAGAGACACTCTCACCTTGAACTGAAAGTATTTGCCAACATAATAGAGCATGCTGGTGGAGGGTTGTTCTTCAAACTGGAGGCCTGCGAGCAGTGTTGTGCTCCAAGGATCAGTGAGGGGCCCATTGCTTTTCATCATATGCATAAATGATTTGGATGTGAACATAGGAGGCATGGTTAGTAAGTTTGCCGATGACACCAACACTAGAGGTGTAGTGGACAGTGAAAAAGGTTAGAGCTGAAAATGTGTTGCTGGAAAAGCGCAACAGGTCAGGCAGCATCCAAGGAGCAGGAGAATCGACGTTTCGGGCATGAGCCCTTCTTCAGGAATGAGGAGAGTGTGCCAAGCAGGCTAACATAAAAGGTAGGGAGGAGGGACTTGGAGGAGGGTCGTTGGAAGTGCGATAGGTGGAAGGAGGTTAAGGTGAGGGTGATAGGCCGGAGTGGGGGTGGGGCGGAGAGGTCAGGAAGAAGATTACAGGTTAGGAAGGTGATGCTGAGTTCGAGGATTGGGACTGAGACAAGGTGGGGGGAGGGGAAATGAGGAAACTGGAGAAATCTAGATTCATCCCTTGTGGTTGGAGGGTTCCTAGGCGGAAGATGAGGCGCTCTTCCTCCAGCCGTCGTGTTGCTATGGTCTGGCGATGGAGGAGTCCAAGGACCTGCATGTCCTTGGTGGAGTGGGAGGGGGAGTTGAAGTGTTGAGCCATGGGGTGGTTGGATTGGTTGGTGTGGGTGTCCCAGAGGTGTTCTCTGAAACGTTCCTCAAGTAGGCGGCCTGTCTCCCCAATATAGAGGAGGCCACTCCAGGTGCAGCCGATGCAGTAAATGATGCGTGTGGAGGTGCAGGTGAATTTGTGGTGGATATGGAAGGATCCTTTGGGGCCTTGGAAAGAAGTGAGGGGGGGAGGTGTGTGCGCAAGTTTTGCATTTCTTGCGGTTGCAGGGGAAGGTGCCGGGAGTGGAGGTTGGGTTGGTGGGGGGGCGTGGACCTGACGAGGGAGTCACGGAGGGAGTGTTCTTTTTGGAATGCTGATAGGGGAGGGGAGGGAATTACATCCCTGGTGGTGGGGTCTGTTTGGAGGTGGCGGAAATGACGACAGATGATACGCTATATATGGAGGTTGGTGGGGTGGTAGGTGAGGACCAGTGAAAAAGGTTACCTCAGAGTACAATAGGACCTTGATCAGATGGGCCAGTGGACCAAGGAGTGTCAGTTGGAGTTTAATTTAGATAAATGTGAGGGTGCTACATTTTGGAAGGGCAAACCAGAGCAGGATTTATATACTTAATGGTAAGATTCTGGGGAGTGTTACTAAACAAACAGATATTGGTGTGCAGGTTCATAGTTCTTTGAAAGTAGAATTGCACATAAATATGATAGTGAAGAAGACGCTTGATACACTTGCCTTTATTTGACAGTGCACTGAGTATGGGAGTTGGGAGTTGTTAGAGCTGGACAGGACATTGGTTAGGCCACTTTTGAAAACTGTGTGCAATTCTGGTCATCCTGCTATAGGAAAGATGTTGTGAAACTTAAAAGGATACACAAAAAAATTACAAGGATGTTGCTAGGATAGGACGGTTTGAGCTATAGGGAAAGGCTGAATAGTCTAGGGCTATTTTCGCTGGAGGGTTGAAGGCTGAGGGATGGCCTTTTAGAAGTTTATAAAATGATGAGGGGCATGGGTGGGGTAAATACACAAGGTCTTTTCTTTGGGATGGGGCAGAGGGTGACATGTGTATGGAATGACCTGCCAGAGGAAGTGGTAGGAGCTGGTACAATTACAACATTTAAAAGGCATCTGGATGGGTACATGGATCGGAAGGATTTAGAGGGATATGGGCCAAATGCCTGCAAATGGGGCCAGATTAATCTAGAATATCTGACTGGCATGGACCAAAGGATTTGTTTCTGTCTTGTACATCACTATGATTCTTTGATTCGATGCTTGATATACAATGCTGCCTTTCCTTATTGGAATAACATCCCCATATCAATGGTCTTCATCTTGGCTTTCTTTGATCATTTCCCACTGTATGGTGGAGTATGCTGAATAATGAAGGAATAAATACCTTACAAGGATCATTCCTGGGAGATAGTGGTACTTCTCTGCTTCCATGGCTGATGGCTCCATTTTGCATTCCCCTGACTGAGGCTGAGCATGAACACAATACAGTCCATTCTTCACTAAGAGCCATATTCTAGTAAACAACAGATCTGCTGAAGATGAAGTTCTGATGCTCAGGTCATTCCAGAGCAGATAGAGTGTGGTTCATAATCTTCGATCTGCACAACAGAAGCAGGCAGAAAGGGGATATAATGGATGCTGAAGTACTAAACGAGTGACCTTAATCTTCCAAGGAGGAAGCTGAGGACATTGAACAGGCGTGACATCACCTTCTGCACGATAGAGCAGTGCTGCATCAGCACAACAAGCCAGAAAAAGCAGCTTTTATTGCTTTTGCTTCACCTTTGTTATTACAGAATAAAAGTGAAGGCTAATGAAGATTTGAAGGCTTTCCAGAATGTGATGGTCCTGCATTGAATAATGAAAAGATGTTAGGCTGCATTGGGGAAACAAATAGCACTACCTAAACAGTGTTTTAAAATGGGATGAGGCTAAGGATGGATAAACTGTGCATCTGATTCTTAAAAAGCAGCACCTTTACAAGCATGCATTTGGATTTTCAATGAAGTGTCAGCTTTGTACCTCTGTGCTGTAAGATGCCTTATTTTTTGGTTCGTCTCTCACTACAGGCATGTTGAAGGGCAACTAAGACTGACAGCACTCGACTGGGCTTTAAAAATGGAGACGGGAATTCCCAGAAGTCCAGGCAGTAGTGAGTACTTCCAGCTCTATCAAGAGGGAGGCTAGGACAAGTGGGAAGCCACAGAGGTGTGGTACATCGGTAATGAACTGAGTTAAAAAATTAATACAAGAAAGTTCATTTGAGGCTTGCAGAGAAAACCCTCCTACTCCACGAACAGATGAAAGTCAATCTAATAGGATATTTTCAAAACCAAAAAGAGATATGAACTGAAATTACTACTTCATATATTAGATAAGAAAGACTGAAAACTCTATTGAAAAGCTTGTTACATTGAGCATGGCCAATCAAGATAATGTTTACTGAGGATTTAAGAACTCATTTGCAATGACTTTCAGCTTCTCTATTGCAATATTTGTTAATCCAGCATAATTGTATACAACATCCAGTAACTTCTCATGCTCCATTGCAATGACTACATCACAAATCATTTATTCTGATTAAATTATCACAGGCCTGCATAGGAGGATGTTAAGCACGAGTGAATGTGATAATTGCTGGCAGAGCTATGCATCTGCTGGGAATGATAGCGTGTATAATTCCATGTGTTTCTTCAAATGAAAGCCAATAAATTTATACAGAACTGCGTACAATCTAGAAGCAGGCCATTCAACCCAAATGGTCCATACTGGTGTTTATGCTCCACTTCAACCTGCTCCCATCTTAAATCATTGAACCCAAACAGCATAACCTTCTATTCCTTTCTCTCTCCCATAATTAACTGGATTCCCCTTAAAGTCACTCACCTCATAAATCTCTCAGAAGCAACTTATCCCAGTTTCAAGGGATCATCTTTTCATAAGAACAAAACACTTTTGATGAACACGAACTAACAAAATTGCGAAAGATAGAAGAAAAAGCACAAGGGGTATTAGAAAAAAATGGAATTTGTTTGCAGTAAATCTGTTCCTGCACTGTCCAACATTTCAGTAGGCCGAAGCACAATTTAAATGACTGAAAAAGACAGCAAGCATGAAAAATTCTCTCTGCTTTGCATTTCATATCTATTCTCTATGAATCCACAGCCTTTCCTTATATCATCAGAACAGTGGGCAGCCGTGCCCTTGACTGGAGGGCATGTCATTCCCTCCCTTTTCTGCGCTGTGGAACGATCAGCCTGGCAGCAGTGACAGATGAACAGCTTACCATTAATTTCTTCACTTTTGTGCCTTCAGTCCAAATAGTGCATGTTCCCCGCAGGGAGGCATCAAGGTCTTCTCATTTTTTTTAAACTTGCTGCTTCAGAGTGACTTCTAAATCAAATGTCGGATTGGGAACGAGGGCAAATATCAATCTTACATTCTGCTCAAGTCACGGTGCACTCTACTGATTTTTAACCTATAAAGCCACAGCCTTTGATCCTGGGTGATACAAGAACTTACTGTGGGAAAAGATATTAAGATTTAGACAACAAACCAAACTGATCCCATGTGTTTATTTTATATGTGTATATAAATGTTTGTGTATATGTATATGTCTACATATGTATGTGTAAGGGTATATCTACTATTATACACTCTTTATTTAATAAATATACATCCAATATCCGCATATACATGTTTCTTATATAACTATATATGTATCATGTATCTACACATCATATAGACATCTATATATGAACACATACAGATTTATACATGTATATGGATCCAAGTATGTAAATACATTTTATTGTTGTACACTTCATATATATTACAATTTATTAAATGCATCTTATTGAAAGGATTTCAACTACATTTCCAGACACAATCTTAGAGATTACATTGGTGATAGCTCACGCAAACATTTAATATATTTACACCAGAAACTTGCGTGCAGTTTTCTCAATAACATTGTTAATATTTTGTTTTATGTGTGTTTAAAATCCATTGCTGAGGAAATGGGTAATGCACTGGCTCTTTCCACTTTGGTCAATTTATCTCTGGCATGAAAGGGTGGTGAAAGTATATCCACAATGACTTTCAAAGGGGAATTGGATGCACATTGGGAAAGGGAAAAATGGAGGGAAAGGAAGAGGAAAGGGGAACTAATTGGATAGCTCTTTCTGAACTGGCAGATGTATCAATCAAATGCTTTATTTTTGCAATGTAATATTCTACTTTAACAATCGATTTTTATGGTGGTAGTTTGATTCATCGAGTGCCTAAAATCTAACCCAAAAGTTGCAGGATCCTGGCACAGGATTGTTCACCATTCAGAACGTTTTCTTTTGACTGGATCACTTTCTTTTTTGCCTTTTATTTAGCTGGATTCCCAGCTGCAAATCATCACCAAAATGAGATGTTCTCACTCATGGAGAAGAAAACTACCCCTTGCACTTATTACTTCATTTTCGATGTACGTCTGCTTAACCACTGCTGGGGTGTTAGCTTTGCAGATAACTTTGATTCAAACTGTGGAGGATTGTGGAGACTATTCGGGGAGACCACTCCCATTAGAACTCCATTTTGCCAATATTAAATCTCAATCAGAAAATTTGCTTCAGCTTGATCCAGTTGCCCAGCAACATAACCAATTTCAGACGATTATTGATCTTTGACCTTATAAAGTCTTAGATTCTTCTTTGTTTCTTTATAAAACATAATTTTTTAACAATAAAAGTAATTTGGAGCAATAATAATATTTCCATTCTCATACAGACACAATGCGCTCAATGACAACAGTTGAATACATCTTATTGAAACAATAAAATTCATCGAGGATTTGGTAGAATAGACACCCAGAAGCTGTTCCACTTGGCTCAGGAACCATCGTCTCAGAATGAGAGGGCCCACCAGTTTGGACTATGGGAAAGGGAAATTTCTTTGTTCAGTATCTTTGGTATTGCCTGGCTCAGAAGGACCGTGTTTTACTCAGACAAATGACATGTCAAGACAGATCGAACAATTGTCAGGCACTTTGGAAATTAAAGGATATGGGGCTTGGTGGAGAAATGACGTTAATGTAGACTAGCTATTTATTTATTGTATGGCACAACAGGTTTGAGAAGTTTCATGGTCTTCTCCTATCTCTCAAATTCAGGTGATAGATTATTTCCATTCATTCGCTGTGGCATTTGTAAGTATATCAGATGGAATCCTGTAGTTGTAAGTGTTGGAGGTCACAGAATAAAAGTAGACTTCTGGGCCAGGTGGAGTAGGATGAAGCAGAGTGCCTACCATAGGCTGAACAAAGCAATTGCGGAAATTTGTTAAACCTGCCTCCCCCTTCCCTACCTTTCCACTTGCCCCTCACAGGTTTAGCAGCAGGAGTTTATATATGTTTCAGTATATTTTTCTTATGGTCTGTCCTTTGTTGTGGATGTAAATTAATCTTCAGACAAAAGGAGAAAGAGGCCTGTACCTTAAGGCTATTTCAATTTTAGTCTGAAAACTATAAGCATATTTGGAACAATACAGTTCCATTGACAAACTGTGGCTCGAGACCCTGTTTACAAAATGACAATTCAACTTTATGGCCTAATCGCATTGTTCTTATAGAACAATGGGTGGATAGAGAAATTGAATACTCAGTGGGTGATAAGTTACCAGAATAATTGACAGGTTCAGAACCAGGTACATATTAGACCTTAAGACGATAAGACACAGGAGCAGAAATTAACTTATCCTGCCCATCTGGTCTGCTCCGCCATTCAATCACGGCAGATAAGTTTCTCAACCCCATTCTCTCGCTTTCTCCCCATAACCTTTGATCCCCTTAATGATCAAGAACCTCTCTATTTCCATCTTAAATATACTCAATGACCTGGCTGCCACAACCTTTAGTAGCAATGAATTCCATAGATTCACCACTCTCTGCTTGAAGAAGTTTCTCTTTATCGCCATGTTAAAGGGTTTTCCCTTTACTCTAAGGTTGTGCCTTTGGCTCCTTGTCTCTACTGTTGATGGAGACATCTTCCCAATGCCCACTCTGTCCAGGTGTAAGTATCCTGTCAGTATCCTGTAAGTTTCAGTCAGATTCTCCCTCATCCTTCTAAACTCCATCGAGTATAGTCCCAGAGTCCACAAACGTTCCTCATATGTTAAGCCTTTCATTCCTGGGATCATTGAATCTCCTCTGGACTTGCTGCAGGACCAATACATCCTTCCTGAGAAATGAGGACCAAAATTGCTCACAATATTCTAAATGTAGCCTGACCAGAGCCTAATAAAGGCCCAGAAGTACATCACAGCTTTTAGTCAGCAGGCTGCAGCCAGGTCGCAACTGGGCTTCTCGAAGATGCACCGCAGTACCATTTTGGGAAGATATATCACAATAGTAGCAACTTTTAAGTAGCTCCTGAAGGGGGCAAGAGTAAACATGGAACAGGCTTAGCAGAATTCTGTAATTGCTTTGTCCTGCCAGCAATAAGCATGGTGCTTTATCTGACTCCAATAACACAAAATTTGACCTTGTGATTGTATCTTTATTCTGGTGACCCTGACTGTTACTTTAAGGAGACACTTCACCTTCAGAAGAACGTGCCTGACAGTTGTTGTTTCTAATCTTCCATTGTACCCCTAAAACCAATATAGCACTAGACCTGTGAAGCCAGATCAGTCTGATTCAGGGGTGTGACTCTATTAAATTTGGCCTGAGTCACACTTAAGAGCTCAATTGGGTGTTAGAGAGCAACCTACAATATTGCACCTGTAACCATAGCTGAATCCATTTCTAAATTCTCTTATACATCCAATATCATCCGAATTACTGAGTCAGGGCACAGGGAGATCTGATAGCATGTACAACTGAAGCAGGATATTCAGCAGTTATCCATATGTACTCTGAGATTTAATTAAGACCATACACATAACAATCAATTATCATGTAATTTTCCCGCATGACAGGACGTTAGATAAAAGGGATATTTTAGTGCATAGTCCTCAATTGCAAAAAGAAGTCTGTGATTTGTACCTCTTTTCCATTTGATCTAAGAATCTCAATCTTGTAAATGCCACCTCTATTTCACCTACCCCTGACAACAGTCTTGTTTGGAATGTAGAGTATAACGGGAGAAATGGATTGCCAGCTGTTCAATATGCCTACAAGGTCCTTGTCATACTTTGCATGCCATAAATGAAAATTGCCACAGTGCATTATGGGATCTGCCCTTGTACCCACTTGGCATAAATTATAAAGATGCCACTTTAATGAGAAGGGTAATGTTTCTTTCTCCAGCTCTAGCATCAAGGGATTGCAACCTTAGGTCACCCCAGATAAACGAGCCATGGGAATCACTGAATTCATTGGAAATTCTTCTTTCGGGTATTTTTGGGAAAGAATTATTTTATTTTAAACAAACCAGTTAATATCTCCATCTCTTTCCTTCTCTATTCCACAACCTATCGAATGGACCATATTGGTTGCCAAGCATCTGATGTCCTGAGGTCAAAAAGTCACTATACAACTGCACATTTTTTTTTATCTTTCCCTATTCTATGTTTCAATCTCTCTGATATATTAATGGATAGTTTTTCAAAGACATACATTCTGTACTAAGAATGAGCGCGAACGTGGATGCTGTAAAACAGGTTTAGACAGCTGTGCCACTACAATTCTGGTCAATCTTGATCAATTTATTTCACACTTCACTTGAAACCCAGGATGTGTTTAATGTTGTTTGGAACCGAAATGTAAGCTTCCATATGATTGCGCGCTGTAACATGATTTAATGTTTAATATCAATTTCATTTACTGGGATTACTGCAGCCTCAATTTACCTTACTTCCACCTCTAGCCACCATCCCAACACAGATCCTTTAGTTTTCTCACTCATGGATCCTCTCCATTGTCCTTCCAGTGGTGACAGAACTTCAGCCATCTTGATCCAGGAAGTTCCTCACGTCTTTAAAAACTTCATCTTCTGCAATCTCCCTTAAATACTGAATGCATCTCCCTCATTGCTGATGATCTTATTGGAATCATAAGACCCCTACAGTGGAGAAGCAGGCTATTTGCCCCATTGAGTACACATCAATGCTCCAAAGAGTTTCCCACCAAAACCCACCCCTTACCCTATATTTCCCATGGTCAACCCACCTGGCCTGCACACTATGGGCAATTTCATATGGTCAATGCACCTAACATGCACATTTTTGAGCTGTGGGAGGAAACCCACACACACATATGGGGAGAATGTGCAAACTCCACATAGACAATCACCTAACAGAGGAATCAAACCTGGGTCCCTGGCACTGTGAGGCAGCAGTGCTAACTGCTGAACCCTGATAGTCTTTAACTATCTGAAAACTGATAGTCTTTAACTATCACTCATTCAGCCTGCTTTTATCTCCATCCATTTTACCTTGTCACCCTACCTCAATTATAAAAATTCTGTTTAGGCCCATCACCTTTCTAAACTACCTACTGTTCTGCTGATTTCCAGTGTAAATCTTCAACTCCGTCTCCTGCTTAACACACTGCCCCACTGTTTACTCTATCTCATTCAGAAATCACTTCGCAATGATCACCCTATTACATCCTCCTCACTGGTCACTTTATTTCCCTCTTCAGTCCTCCTCTGGTCTGTTAACCTTCTTCCTCATTTTTGACAGAGATTTGTCTTTTCTAACATCCCCTGCTTAGCCCACCCCTGGTCTATGAAAATGTTACATTGAAGGGAATATTAAGTGCGAACGCAGATTGTTGTTGTCAATCAATAAGGAGAGTTGTGTGGAATTCAGACAGGTCAGCAACATGGAGCAACATGCTCGCTATACATCAGTGACATTCTAATTAATATATAAGTTTGCACTAAGAATATTATGTGGAGAAGGTACAAGTGAAAGGCAGTAAGCAACATCTTTGATTTTTTTGTTTCTGCTTTCTCTGTTGCTACTTTCAAAAGTTTTAAGTCTTCCATTTGTAGTGATTGCAACAAGGTAGCTGGACATCATTGAACATGAGTTCCTGATTGAGGCTGTTAATCTGGTGCAATCAAGGAGCCTTGGCTAACAGATAAAAAGGGTGAGTGTCGGAGAGACTGACGCTCTAGTGCCTGAATCTGAATGAGGTAGTACTACAGTCAAGAACTGCACATGTGCAGCTGAAGGGATGCCAGCCTCTGTAGTGTGATTTTGCCTTTTAGCATTAAATGTTGAGGATCCTTTCCCTCCTTTTAATTTCTGAACTCTCTGCACCCTCACCTATCAACTAATGCGCATACGATTATCCTTAATGTTTTTTCAGCCCTTACAAGTACTGTCTGACACTATAAGAGCATGAGATATAGGAGCAAGAATAGGCCATTCAACCTTCTGCCCTGATATTCAGTAAGACAATGGCTGATCTGCCCCAGGCCTCGACTCCTCTTTTGTTCTAATTTATCACATTCCCCTGATACCTGATATTTCAAAACTCTACTGCCTTCCTCTTCAAATACGTTCAGTGACATTCCTACTCTTGACAGCTCGGGATGCCGCCTGCACCAGCAGCACCTCACTCCACCTCTTCCCATTTCAAATGCTTTTGAACAGCAGAGCAAACACCAATGGCTTCCATGATCAGGCGCTTATCGCTGAATGAATATTTGGTGAAAGTCGCAGCAGAGGTTCACAATTGAGTCCAGCTGCAGATTCATTCACCAGATTAGTCATGATGTCATCAAATTGTCGAGCAGGCTAGATGGACCAAATGGTCTTCAACTGTTCTGCATTCCTGTGAGTGTATAAAGGTCATATTACACCATGCATTGAGGTGTTACACAGCGACTCACACCCAAACAGGTATCTGCAAAGTTGACAGCTGGGTCAGATCACCACCTGCACCTCTTCTCCACTTCTAACACTTATCCAATAATGAGCAAAAAAGTCAAATAAAGCAGAAAGTAAAACTTTATTTTGAACGACTTTCCCCTGTGTTGCTTACCATGCTGCCCATGAGTTTAAATCTTTAATTTCTTGTGAGTCCAGGAACATTGGCAATCCAAGCAGCTGGCTGAATTACCTTCATTACGTTTCCATCATTCACTGTTATAAAGTCATCAGATGTCCATTCACTGTGCTCTCCAAATATTAGCAAAATTATTCTTTTAATGTTTCTAGTCTGATTTCCTATTCCAAATTTCAAATAATTCATAGTATATCAATTCCAAATATTCTGTTAAGAAATCAAGGTAATGTCAAGTTACGAAAAAGTGATTGCTTCAAATGTATTCAACATTTTTTATCATGGACCTCAATATGCTACTTTCAACAAACATATATTACAGAATGTCTAAACTCATGTTAAAAAGACATTTTTCCCGTTTAAATATGATGCACTCATATTCACTAAATCACAAATGTGCTCTATATGAAACATGCCACTGTCATTTAATGCGCATGTTTATTCCAGCACAGAAGACAAAAGCATATCGACTAAACTCGGTGACAGAATGTGTCCATACTGCTTTAAGCTTTGTTGGTGTTTTGATATACTGCAGACTAGCCGCTTGTAGGTAACCCGGTAGGGGAGACTGAGCTGCTCCGTCGCCGTTTCCAAGCTCTCCCCCACGTGCCAAACACCTCCCCCACAACCTTCTCACCACCACCACCTCCCTCCCTCCTCCCACCTCCAGTCACCCCGGGCTCAATCCATAATACTTTAATGCTGAGAGCATATATTACTGCTGATGACAAACGTGCCAGCAGTGGTGGCACAAAATTAGGCTCGGGGCGGAATAATTATATATACAGCCTTTAGCACTGAGGGAGAAAGCCATCAATCAGCCTCCAATTATTCTCTGGTTAATCAGCTCTGCCCTTCCTTTATAGAAGGGTTACAGTGTAATTAAGTTGGCAGCATCCTTTTAATTCATCAAGCGCTAAACACATGGTGGTGTTTGCTGTATCCGGCGGACAGTTCCTTGTGAACCTGACCCCCCCACCCTCCCCCTGGTGTGCATTGCAGAGGAGCGGAAGTTTTGTGGACCTCTCGTCTAAGAAGAGGATGAAAAATAAAGTGTGTGTGTGTGACAGAGAGACAGACAGACAGAAACCGCCAAGAATGGGTTAAAACGACTAATAGGATCTCATCCATCACAAGAAAGTATTGAATTTTTTTTTCTCTCTCAGTTGTAGCTCAGCATTTGAGCTGCCTTGATTGCAAGGAATGAATAGGACATGCAAATGGTTTCGCTTCACACCAAAGCACACACGGGAGCAACCTAATAATGCTCAAGGTCAAATACATGCAAGAGGTTGGGGGACTAGGGGCAATGAAAAAGCTGCTGTCAGTTACTAAAATCTCAGTGGAGTGCAAGGCTGCATTAAAATCGAATATAAAATTATGCTCAGCCCTCTTACCCTGAGTTGTGCATATTTTAGCCAGCGATATGACGAATGTTTTTTTTCTCGCTCTCCGTTTTTTGTGCACTTTGTTTTTGCCTCTGGCTTATAATGTAAATTTGAATATATAAAGTCCTTGCTTTCAGTCAACGCTTTTTTCCCCCTAAATGGTACAGGGAACCATTTTATAGGCTCATTATAAATTCTATGACCATATAATATGAAAACAAACACAGAATGCTTGTTAATATCAGCTCAATTCAATAAATACCACGTACACGAAATATTACCATTTGTATTAAAATGCGGCAGTTACAGTCAATGTGTTAATCAATGAAAAAATAGAAAATGCAATGTTACTTTTTGTTGACTACTATTCACAAAAGTGATGGAAAATTCAAGGGCGATTTGAATTGTACACAATCTGTGGCAAAGATTTTCTTCAGGCAATAAAATGTTTATAGTGGGTTTTTCATATTATACAGACTAACTACTACTGCAACTGAGAGTAATTAAACATTTCATACAGATGATAGTGTCATTCTGCTTTGACCTGATGTGATGTTTACTGCAAATGGTAAGCTTGAATCATTGAGGCCTGTGGTAAAACTCCACTGAAAGAGAATATGCTCGCCTCCACTTGCACTTTTGCTGAATGGAGAATTTATAACACATTCAGAAGCAGGAGAGAATGCTTTCAATGCTTAAAATAAATATGGTTGTGCATCTGCCACTGTGGGTACTTGCGTATGGAGATCTCTGTATGTACTTTGATGTTTATGTGTGGCTGTGTAAGTGTTAGCATGTGTGGGTGTGACACTGTGGCTGTGTGGATATCAAGTGCATGTGTGAGAGTAGGTACGAATTGCAGTCTGTGTGGGGAATTGTGAGTCTATGAGAATCTTTTAAAAGTGACCATAGTATCAGCCAAACCAAAACCTGGCATTGCCTCTTTTTGGGAAGACTTGCTGCACTTGTAATGCTCAGTCAGTCGACAGACAAGCCCTGAGGATCAAGACCTCCAGGGCTGGAGACCTGCCCACTGTGATTAGCTGGGTAGCTCTTCTGAGCTCAACAGCACCTTCGCAGAAATGATTGCAGCTACCGAGATGCATTGTCACCTGAGACTTCGAATTGAGGAGAAACCCAGTCACTGAAGCATGATAGCTGTAACAAGGTGGGGGTGGATGGACATTGGATGAGCAGAGGGCTTGACTGCAAGGTGGAGGGGGTTGCTCCCAATGGAACCCTCCCTTTCCCCAAGCTGGTCCTTTGATCTGCACTAATTGGCTTTGAACAAGGGTGATGATTGTGATTTGCTTGGCATACTGCCCACATGGCACTGCCCGTTCTGGCAGTGGGCCAACATCTGTGCCAGCACTTAGAGCCCCAGTTGGAGATGGGATGGCCATCTACCTGGCTGTCTGCCGTTGGCTTGATTGAGATGATGACAGAAGTGTGTCTCCTTCCAGATTGACTGACCCCCACCACCAAACTTACCAAGAGGAAAATCTCACCATGAGTGACTGTGTGGCCTGTGTGTGTTGGGGGTGTCAGGGACAGGTGGGACACTGTGGGTCGTTAATGTTAGTTTGTGAGTGTAAAGTGTATGCGTCTGTGCATGTTCATGAATTAGGGACTGCAAATCTGTGTCTGTGTGTGTGTGTGTGTGTGTGTATATATGGGTGAGTGTGTGGTGCTGTAGGTTTGGGTGTATGTATGTGTCTATATATGGAGTGGGAGTAAAACACTGTCATTCTTTTGAAAATGTGGACATCACACAGTTTTAATAAACTGGAATATTCTGGAAAACTCCCTGACATGAGGAGTTTTCAATTTAAGATTGACATAGTTCTCCAAACAACATTAGACATGTTGAAAGAAATTGAATTGTTGTATAAAAGTTAAGATTTTGTTGCAAGACAAGATCAGCATTATTTGCATTCCATTAATTGGTTTCATATTTTAATTTCCTAGCTTATTAAACAGGTTCAAAATGTCACTAATATAACAAGGGATGAGCACTGACACCAAGTGCAAATTTACGTTGGTTGGAGCTCAATCTGCTCTGGCAAATTTAAATGATTTTCAATTCCTCTGTTTCCATTTCAGAATAAATTGACCCTCTTTTTACTTGTTTTTTTTGCAGAAATTTGTTATTGAGTCGTGAACAATGCAAATATACAAAGACCTCCAAGGAAAGGCAATCACTATCAGATTGCAGCTCTATACTGAAAATTTTACGACACAATTGAACTTTGTATTTCTGACCAGGTCTTCCAATGATTTTGGAATACAGCTACATCGTCAGAACACTAGATTGCTGTGGGGCAATGTACACTATATTCCCTTTTACTGTACTAGTTCTGGAGTTTTAGTAAGTGTTCACTCACCCATTGAAAAGCTTTGGGATATTTAAACAACTGTTCAGTATTGTTTGAGTGAGGGATGTGAGTCAGATGGTAAAGGGTTAGGATGGTAGCTGAGTAGGAAGAGGAAGCGGGAGGTGAGTGAGGTGGGTAGAATGGGTAGCCATAGAGTCAGAGTCATACAGCATGGAAACGGATCCTTTGGTCCAACCAGTCCAAGCCAAACATAATCCCATTCTAAATTGTCCCATTTGCTTACGTTTGACCCACATCCTTTCAAACATTTCTTATCCAAATGTCTTTTAAATGTTGTAACTGTACCCACATCCACCACTTCCTCTGGAAGCTCCTTCCACATACAAACCACCCCATGAAAAAAAAAGCTGCCCCTCCTGTCTTTTCAAAACGTTTCTCCTCTCACCTTAAATTGATTCAGGTCCAAAGGGATTGTCAAGTTGGATCAACATAGAATGTTGGGGTAGTTGAGGATTTGAAATGACGTCAGGAAAATGAGGGAGTCGTTCAGGGATTGAAGGAGTGGAGGGGATGTTGGAGAAGTTAGGGAATCAAGAAAGAGGTAATAGGAACAGAGGGGAGCCCAAGTTGCTTACCTGAAAAGGGTAAGAGTTCTATATGCCAAAAAGAGCATGGTCATCAACTTACAACTAACAAGAAAAAGTTTACAAACATGCAAAGTCAGGGTTCCAAACTTGATGACCAAAGATGATGAGAATAACAGCAAAGGATGACAGAATTGATGGCAAGATATACAATAGAAAGTACAAAAAGAAACTTATGAAGATTATCAAAATACTTATACTTTTAACAATCATGTTAGCTGTCAGGGGAAATGTTAGGATATGAGGAGAAATTAGACAAATTAGGCCTTTGTTCTCCAGAATTTACAAGGTTGAGGAGTAATCTAATCAATGTTTTCAGGATATTAAGAGGGAAAGACAGGATAGATAAAAACAAACTACTTCTATTGGTTTAAGATTCTAGAACAAGGGGCATACTCTACGAATTAAGGGCAGGCCATTCAGGAGAATTATTGGAAAGCGCTTCTACAAGCGAAAAGTAGTAGGAGTTTGGAACCCTTTTCCTCAAACAGCAGTCAATGATACTTCAATTGTTAAACTTAAATCTAAGATAGATACACTTTTACTAAGCAAGGATATTAAGTGAAATGGGTCCAAGGTTGGCATAAGGAGTTAGGCTACAGATCAGCCATGATCTTATTGAATGATGCAGCATTGAATGGCCTACTGCTCTTTCTTTGTTCCTTCCTAAATCCCATTCAAACTGATAATGGTGTCAATGAAAATAAAGAGAAATTGGAAAAGTCTAACAGTGTTTACAGGACAGGGGGAGATTAACATGCCAGGTATTCCACTGAAACAAGTATTAGATCAGGTTTGGGAACTCACCAAAATTGACATTACCAGACCAACCATAGTGAAGACAATAGTACCATAAAAAAGTGTGGCAGATATCCAGGACCAGGTAGTTTCCAACCTAAGATTTAAGGAAGTCGATGATAATGTTAAAGATTCTCTCAGTGCAATCTTCCAAAGTTTTCTCAACCCAGAGACTGCTCTTTTAGTCTAGAACATTTCAGATGACACTTTGTCATTTAAGAAAGATGAAAGAAGGAAACAAGGGAATTCTAATTTGCCTAACATCTGTTGCATAGAAGCAGTAGACTTTATAACTAAAGGTAGAATTACTGATTAGCTTGAAAATTTTCAGTTCCTCAATGGAAGCCAATATCAAATGTTAACCATAGGACATGCTTGATGACATTGATTGAATCTTTTGAAAAGTTGATTAAAGTCGTGGACAGAGGAATCTCAGTGGATGTTATTTGTATTGACTTGAAGAAGGTGTATGAGACTCTGTCATTATTAGCTGGCACTGAATTTAATGTGTTAAATTCATAGTATTGACCTCATTAGGCAATTGACAGAATGGAGAGTAGGGATAATGAGCAGCTACACTGATGAAGAATGGTAGAATTGGCAGAATGCAACTCCTACAATGAGCTACACTACGATCTTAACTATTTATAGTATTTATCAATTAGGTAGATGTTAGAATAGAAAGTCAAATATCCACATTTACCAATGACAGAAAGACACGAGCCATTATTAACAGTGCAGTTACAAAAGTAATATTACAGAGACATTTACACAATATATGAACAGGCAAAACATTGGCAAAAGGATTTCAATGTCTGTAAATGTGAGGTCATCCACTTCAATGGTGAAAAGAAATACAAGGGTTGATCCAAATAAGTGACATCTTCAGTGCTTGGGAGCCTCCTGTGAAGCACTTCTGTGATCTTTCCTCCGGCATTTGCAGTGGTTTGAATCTGCTGCTTCCGGTTGTCAGTTCCAACTATCCATTGCAGTGGTCGGTATATTGGGTCCAGGTCGATGTGCTTATTGATTGAATCCGTGGATGAGTGCCATGCCTCTAGGAATTCCCCGGCTGTTCTCTGTTTGGCTTTTCCTATAATAGTAGTGTTGTCCCAGTCGAATTCATGTTGCTTGTCATCTGCGTGTGTGACTACTAAGGATAGCTGGTTGTGTTGTTTCGTGGCTAGTTGTCATTTATAGGACAAGCCAAACAGAGAACAGCCAGGGAATTCCTAGAGGCATGGCACTCATCCATAGATTCAATCAATAAGCACATCGACCTGGACCCAATATACCGACCACTGTAACTGATAGCTGGAACTGACAACTGGAAGCGGCAGATTCAAACCAGTATAAATGCAGGAGGAAAGATCACAGAAGTGCTTCACAGGAGGCTCCCAAGCACTGAGGATGTCACCTAGACAGGGGACGAAACGTCTGCAACACAAATTCCCAGCTCGGCGAACAGAACCACAACAACGAGCACCCAAGCTACAAATCTTCTCACAAATTTTGATCCAAATAAACTTGAAGGTCCAGTTACACTAGACCATTAAATGTTATCAACAATAAACAAGAAGCCTCATAAAATGCTGGACATTTTATTTCCAGAGGTTGGGGATACATGCTGCAGTGAGCCAAAGCCCTGGTCAGACCAAGCTTGGAATATTGTGAGACTTAGTGTCATATCATGGCTGCAGCATGTGAAAGCTTCTTTATACCAGTGTGATCCAGGATAAAGTCACCTACACCAAATGTTTATGATCTGAGGAGCTTTAACTCAGAGTAATTGAACTGAAGGCCAAGCTAAAGACACTGTGACACATCAGAAAGGACAAATGTTACCTGGATGCTTTGTATCAGGGGGTCGTACCCCTTAGGTAAAGGGTCATTTGATTTCATCAGTGACCCAGGTCAGGGAAATGTGCTTGCAGTCGATGCAGTGAGGGGACCAGTTTGAAGAGCAGAAGCCTTAGCTTTTGCAATGGTCTGACAAGTTTCAGATTCGTTCAGCTTGTTTGCATGAATGTGAGAGCTGCAGGGTTAACAAGCTAACTAGTATTGGCACTGCGTACAGGAAGCCATTGAACTAGCCAGCAGTGGTAACGAAGGACAGTATCGTGAAGGGGACGGACACCAACGACGAAGGTCCAGAAAGCTGTGTTGCCTACCTAGTGTCAAGGTTTGGGACAAGTACTCAAGAGTGGATAGCAAATTGCAGTGGGTAGGGGGAGTATCCAGATTTATAATAGTATAGGCAAGTCCCCAGACAGGGCAAGGAAAGAATCTCTGCATCGTCAGCATGAAGAGCTAGGCACCAAAGTATGAAGCAAAACTGCAAACCTCTGGATTAACTTTGCACAAATTGATAGCAGACGATAAAGGCTTGAGAATTGATGATATGGCTCAAAGCCTCGGATCATGGATATGCACGCAAGTTCCTGGGACATCAGTACTTGGAAAGATAAAGGTGCATGTTTGATAAGGATCATCTACACCTGAACTGTGCTGGGGCCAGCATTCCAGCGGACACAAATTTGAGAAGATTTGATCAATCAGAATAGAGCCAGGAAGGGATACAGAGTGCAGATCTAAGAGTACACTCACAGGTACTGCTAGAGGTAGCAAATATAATAAAGTAAAATATCTGATCTTGAACGCAAGCAGCATTCAAATGAACAACTGATCTAATAACAATTATAGTGGTATGGCTGCTGCATTATATAGATTGGGACCTGAACAGTGGAGAGTACATAACAATTATAGAACATAGAACATTACAGCACAGTACAGGCCCTTCCACGCTTGATGTTGCACCGTCCTGTGGAACCAATCTGAAGCCCATCAAAACAACACTATTCCATTCTCATCCATATGCCTATCCAATGACCATTTAAATGCCCTTAAAGTTGGTGAGTCTACTACTGTTGCAGGCAATGCGTTTAATGCCTCTACTACTCTCTGAGTAAAGAAACTACCTCTGACATCTGTACTATATCTATCACTCCCCAATTTAAAACTATGCCTCCTCATGCTAGCCATCGCTATCCGAGAAAAAAGACTCTCACTGTCCAACCTATCAGATCCTCTGATTAACTTATATGTTTCAATTACGTCATCTTTCAACCTTCTTCGCTCTAATGAAAACAGTCTCAAGGCCCTCAGCCTTTCCTCACAAGACCTTCCCTCCATACCAAGCAACATCCTATTAAATCTCTTCTGATTTCTCTGCTCATCTACACTACCAAGAATCTTACCATTGGCCCAGTACTCTC
Organism: Hemiscyllium ocellatum; assembly: GCF_020745735.1. Lineage (NCBI taxonomy): Eukaryota > Metazoa > Chordata > Chondrichthyes > Orectolobiformes > Hemiscylliidae > Hemiscyllium > Hemiscyllium ocellatum. Next base: position 69,292,515 of record NC_083411.1, on the reverse strand, counting down.
CTTCCAAAATAAATCACCTCATGCTTTTCTGCATTAAACTTCATTTGCCACCTCTTAGCCCAATTCTGCAGCTTATCTATGTCCCTCTGTAACCTACAACATCCTTCGTCACTATCCACAACTCTACCGATCTTAGTGTCATCTGCAAATTTATTAACCCATCCTTCTATACCCTCATCCATGTCATTTATAAACATGACAAACAATAGTCGACCCAAAACAGATCCTTGCAATACCCCACTAGTAACTGAACTCAAGGAAGAATATTTTCAATCAACCCACTGTCTTCTTTCAGCTAGCCAATTTCTCATCCAAACCACTAAATCATCTTCCATCCCATGCCTCTGTATTTTGTCCAATAGCCTACCGAATTAGGGCACAAATCTAAGAAAATATACAAGGATGCCTCTGTTGATTAATTATGTCATTGTCATGTTAGAGAGGGATGAACTAATTTCAGGAAATTAGGATGGAGAAGGCGTTTAAGTACAGATGAGAAATGATAAAGTCAATATATCACTTTGTGGAGTGGTTAACCAGCCTCGTGCAGTAACCACACATTAGAAACATTAAAAAAAGGTGCAGCGGTAGGCCATTCGGACCTTCGAGCCTGCACCACCATTCAATGTGATCATGGCTGATCATACAATCTCAGTATCCCATTCCTGCTTTCTCTCCATATCTCTTGATCCCTTTAGCTGCAAGGGCCACACCCAGCTCCCTTTTGAATATATCTTGCAAACTTGGCCCCAACAATTTCCTGTGGGAGAGAATTCCACAGCTTCACAACTCTTAGTCTTCACAAACTTGTTCTGAGAATGTGATGCCCTCGTTCTAGACTTTAGGATGGAGTAAGGAAGTGAAGAAGAATTAATGGAAGCTTGTCAGAAATATATGGTAACAATCAGGGATGATTGTCAGATGGCTAAATATTAGCATGGTGAACCATTCAGGAAATAGTTTCAGGATAATTTCTTGGAGCAGCATGATCTGGAGCTGACCAGGCTACATTAGACATGGTGTTGTTAAACAAGGTAGGATTAATTAATAATTTTATCGAAAAGATGCCCTATGTAACAAGAATATGAATTTTGCATTCAGTTTGAGAGAAAGAAGATGGGTCCAAGATTAATAATTTAAACAAAATTAGATTGGTTTTAAAAACACACCAATAAAAGCAAACATATAAATCAGGTCAAGGGACAGGTCATTAAAGATACACTGGCAGACAATTAAGGAGATATTGCAGAATACATAGAATTGATACATTCCAACAAGGAAGGAAAAAATCCAAGGGGATATCCCACCATTTGAAGTTAACCAAAGTAATGAAAGATTATGCCTCTGATTTTTATTCCTTGGTCAGGTGTACAGAGGTGGGAGAAAAGCTGGGTTTCCAGATCTTACATTGAAAAATAGCCACCTATATATATTTGCTCCTGAGAGATGGGCAGGTTTAGGAGTAGGACCAAGAGAAAGCTCTCAAAAGGTTACCAGTCACCAAGGTGTGTTCCATCACTATGATGAAAATTTAAAGATAAGAGCAAATACATAAAACATGCCTTATATTCACTCCCCTTCAACCCACACATCCCCTTGCCCCATTGAAACCATCTTATGTTTCCTACCCATTCCCATAAGCCCTTGTGCCCATTATTCCAGTATATGCCAATTCACCAATCTCCATGGCCCCTTAGACCTTATACCAGCATAGGTCATATTTCAACCATCATCTTTCTGCTATTCAACTTGTTTGCCAACTCAGTGAATATCTACAAGAACCAATGCAAATTGGTGGAAATATAGCTCTCTATTACTTAAGGCATTTGTCTGCAAACTACGCTTTATTGAGAAAATCGCAATTAAAAGCACACAGTTATCCTATACTCATTTCTTGGGTATTGTTGGAAGTGGCAGTGGGAGGTGAATATCTCATTCATCCTACAAACTTACAATCTCTGTGCGGCATAGATCTGAATCAGGTCAACCATGTCAGATGTTCATGTTGAGGCATGCCAAAGGCCTTCTACTCAGAGACTTCCATGTCCCAGTATTTGGATGGTGATGGCTAATTGTGATTTGTGTTTTCTTTGACTGATCACATGACTAAGGAGCTACTTTCTTTCTGATATTGCCCACACGGGCTTCTTAGAACTGTCCCAAATAGATCCAGGCACATATTCCGTTGCTGTCTCTGTGGCCACTGCACTGCAAACATTGAAGTGAATGAGGAGCACACTTGTGGAACATAAATTTAGAACATAGAATGTAGAACTGTACAGCACAAGAACAGACCTTGAGCCCATGAGGCTGCATTGAACATGACGCCAAATTAATATAATCCCTTCTGCCTTACCTTGATCTATATTCCTCCATTCCTTGCATATTCATGTACTTACCTAAAAGTCTTTTAAATGCCCCAACAGCATCAACCTCCAGCGAATATGGGGCACTGTCTTAATACAAAGCTTCTGGGAAAAGGTGTCCTCAGGATGTGGAGGAAGTTCAGAGGACATAAAGTCTTTGACTTCAATGGAATATCCTCCAGATGAGCTAGAGGCAGTGATGCCACCAAATGAGGACATCCCAGGCACTTTGACAAAACTGTGCCATTTGCTGCAGAGGTCAAGGTTCAGGCACTATAATTTACACACAGCCAGCAGTGAGAGCACCAGATCATGAGGCCAGGTGTCTATGCAATGCAACAACGATTTTACACTGGTGTCACCGAGGGTCATCATGAACAGGTCTGGGAATTTCACGCAGCACAATGCAAACAGAGTGCACTTTGTTCCAAGCTAACGGAAGTGGCATCATTATAATTGTCAATGAGGATTGATGAGAGCGACAGTGTTGTACTGAAGGGAGCTGAGGACCTTCATCAGAAGGAACATCGTCTTGCCCACCCTACAGTGCAGCAGTGTCAGCTGCAGCAACCCAGGCCAGACTTGTTTGGCAGCTACTTCTAATGACAGTGAGCTTCACTTTCACTGAGTGTAAATACATCAATGCTGGAAATGCCAGTATCTCCTTTTTAATCCCAAATGCAAATGCAGTTTAGAAATTTATCCTTTCATTGAAATTCGTGTAGTTTAATTAAAGATAACAATATAAATTGATGAAAGATTCCACAATATCTGATGCTCCATTATTCAAGAATGCCAAGGTTTTATGGTGGTATGGGAACTACAGAAAAATTAAACCTCATTAAGTGAGCTATCTTAAAATACCTCACACAGGGATGGGACATTACATGGTCTAAGGATGGCTATCTGCTTGACTTATATTCTTATAGCTGCAAGAATTGAAAATCAATCTCATAGCTGAAGATATAAAGCGAACATATAACTACAAATAATATTCTATTACAATCAAGTTTCACCCATGTCAGCTGTATGGCCTTGCAAGGTTTTCTTCTGCCTTCCTCTCTTCCTATGTCTATATACAGTCCTGGGGTTCACAACTGGGGTGGAAGGAGAGTACCCCATTTGAAGCCTGTTGGCTTCAGGGCTTAGTGCAGGCAATTCTCCGCAGCGTTTGCGATTACATGGACCAGACGTACCGAGAGTGCCCTGGCCAGATGCAGGCCCATCCTTCTCGGGTCTGAACTTCCACAAGGCTGAGAGTCACGAGCAGGACGGAGGGGTGCTGCACTTCCGAAGTGCTCTGAATGGACCGTTCTGGGAGGCGTGTGTGTGGTTTATCCTCTGGCTGAAAATGCCCTGTCTCGTAGTGAAGAAAGGGCACTTTGTTGATGTCCAGGTCATGGGCCCTCCTGTCACCTTGTACGCCAATGGCCAAAGCAGTAGAGTGTATGTATTTTCAATAGCACTGCGCATTCTGCTGGTCCTGGCTCCCTGCTAACCTGCCCATTACATGTGCATGTCAGAGCAGGTATGATACTGATGGCATTACTGGACTCTTCCCACATTTGATCCAATTTATTGTATGTCTTTCCAATTGTTTCTCTTGTGTCTGCTTGTATGTTTGCGTTAATGGGTGGCACTGTGGAGTCTCCTCCTGGGTTTGATCAGGTGCCCGATCTCTAGCAGCCTTCTGCGTTCCAGCAACTTGGAGCCATTTCTTTCTCCAGAATGTGCAAATGTGACAGAGGCATCCCACTGGACTCCTGAACCTAATCTAGCTAATTTACAACTAAGGTGGGAGGATCAGCATCTGAGTCACTGGAGTGAGCAGGAAACACACTAACCAGTGCTTCCCTTGAGAGAATTGTTCCCTTCTCCCCAGAGGTCAGAAAGGAGATGATGTCTTGAGGGTTGGGGTGGAGGTTGTACAGTTGCTGCTAATGCCAGCAGAAGGCAAGAAAGAGAATGAGTTGCAAAGTAGGGATGGTAACTTAGGACACCACAGAATACATTCCAACTGGGAGAACAATGCAGCACTTAACAATGAATAATAGTTAACTGGTCCACCGCAGACATTGTCGCATGATCCTCGCCCACCAAGGTAATGATTCTTTCCTGACATGGGGTGAATGTCAGACATCCCATTCCCATCTTTTCCTCATCTGTCTTATTGTGTGCCACTTCTCCTTCAATGCAACAAAAGGAGGGTTTGAGAATTTGGTGCACGGGAAGAAAAGCCGATGAGATGTCCCCAGTGAGTGAGTAAGAAGTGTAGAGGTTAGGAAGGATGAGTAGTTGGCAGAATGGAGTTGCTTAGAGCCATTGAGTGAACATATTGCATGTAATCATGGGAGTGGTATACCATGACCCTTGGAAGGTGTGCAGTGGCAGAGTTACAGTGAGTGTGAAGTACAGAGAGAAGATGGTGTGAAGTTCGGGTCGTAGAGTCACAGAGATGTACAGCAAGGAAACAGACCCTTCGGTCCAACCCATCCATGCCAACCAGACATCCCAATCCAATCTCATCCCACCTGCTAGCATCTGGTCCATATCCCTCCAAACCCTTCATGTACATATACCAATCCAGATGCCTTTTAAATGTTGCAATTGCACTAGCCTCCACCACTTCCTTGGGCAGCTCATTCCAGCACACACCACCCTCTGTGTGAAAATTTACTCCTTTGGTCTCTTTTATATCTTTCCCCTCTCACCCTAAATCTATGCCCTCTAGTTCTGGACTCCCCCACCACAGGGAAAAGACTGTCTAATTATCCTATCCATGCCCCTCATGGTTTTATAAACCTCTATGAGGTCACCCCTCAGCCTCCGATGCTCCTGGAAAACAGCCCCAGCCTGTTCATCCTCTCTCTATAACTCAAATCCTCCAACCCTTTCAACATCCATGTAAATCTTTTCTCCCCGTGTGCTCCGGTTTCCTCCTACAGTCCAAAGATATGCAGGTCAGGTGAATTAGCTATGCTAAATTGCCTATTGTACTAGGTGCATTAGTAGAAGGAAATGGGTCTGGGTGGGCTATTTGGAGGGTCGGTGTGGACTTGTTGGGCCGAATAGCCTGTTTCCACACTGTAAGGAATCTAATCAAATTTAGTATCTCCTGCGGCTCCACACAAAGGCCGTCTCGCTGATCTTTGAAGGCCTGTATTCTCTCCCTAGTTACCCCTTTGTCCTAACGTATTTGTAAAAACCCTTTGGATTCTCCTTACCTCTATTTGACAATGCTATCTCATGTCCCATTTTTGCCCTCCTGATTCCCTCTTAACTATACTCCTACTACCTTTATACTCATCAAAGGCTTCACTCAATCTACCATGTTTATACCTGACATATGTTTCCTTCTTTTTCTTAACCAAACCCTCAATTTCATTACTGAAGAAGGGCTCATGCCCGAAACATCGATTCCCCTGCTCCTTGGATGCTGCCTGACCTGCTGCGCTTTTCCAGCAACACATTTTCAGCTCTGATCTCCAGCATCTACAGTCCTCACTTTCTCCTCAGTTTCATTAGTCTTCTTCTTGCGCTGCTGCACTGTTCCAATGCCTAAATTACCTCTCTGGTGGCAATTTCAGACCAGGCTGGTGATTTGGTCTCCTCTGGTAGTCCTGAGTAAAGCAAATCAGGGCAAGACCTATCCAGCTAATGGTAGGGCTCTAGGGAGTGTTGCTGAGCAAAGAGACCTATGGGTTTTGAGCTATAGAGAGAGGCTGAACTGGCTTATTTTTTCATCATGGAGCTTTAGAGGCTGAGGGGTGACCTTTCTAGAGGTTTATAAAACCATGAAGGGCATTTTCAGGGTAAATAGCCAAGGTCTTTTTCCTTGGACAGGTGAGTCCAAAACTAGAGGGCATAGGTTTAAGGTGAAAGAGGCAAGATTTAAAAGGAACATGAGGGTGACATTTTCATGCAGAGGGTGGTGCGTGTATGGAATGAGGTGCCAGAATTAGTGGTGGAAAAGGGTACAATTATAATATTTAAAGGGCATTTGAATGGGTACACAGGAAGGGTGGAGAGGGATTGGGTCAAGTGCTGGCAAATGGCACTAGATCAGTTTAGGATATCTGAGCTGAAAATGTGTTGCTGGAAAAGCACAGCAGGTCAGGCAGTATCCAAGGAACAGGAGAATCGATGTTTCGGGCATAAGCCCTTCTTCAGGAATGCCCGAAACGTACATTATCCTGCTCCTTGGATGCTGCCTGACCTGCTGTGCTTTTCCAGCAACACATTTTCAGCTCTGATCTCCAGCATCTGCAGTCCTCACAGTTTAGGATATCTGGCTGACATGGAATTGGAACAAAGGTTTGGTTTCTGTGCTGTACACCTCTATGACTACCCCTTCCAACATTGCATCTCCCAGGACTTCTGGGTGCTGTCAGCAAGGCAGAGTAGCAACCTGTCTCTCTGGGACATGTCCGGGAGCAATTCTATCAACTGTGTAATTCCTTCCATGAGTGATTGTTAAGGGCTACTTTCAGCTTGTAGGGTTTGAAATGGTGTTCAGCTCGGCAAAGCACACAATAACCTGAGAGCCATGCTGTGAGGTGTGATGTATACTTAATGAGGTGAGCAACAGAAAATTGCATGAGAAAACTAATTCAAACTCACGGAGACAAAGCCTCTGTGAAACTTCTGAAATTGATACTTAGCCAAATTTTAGGAAGATTCAAGCCATTGCTTGAAATTATGATTTTGAAAATATTAATTTAAAAATGCATTTTATTGTATGAAAGTGTGTTTTTTTAAATTTTTGTGTCTTTAAAAACTGTGGACAGCAATAACAAAACAAGGATTTCTGCACAATCCCACAGCAGGTAATATCAATACCAGTTGTGAATTCTCTCTGTGGCTGTGGACCTACCAATGATTAAGCGCTGAGGAGCTGTTTACAATTTTACAAGCTCATTAGTGAAATGACTCCACCAAGGCTGGAATCCCATCATCAACTCTCCCTTTATTGACACTTGGAGAGTCCAGGACACTGATCCAGCTCCCTCAGAGGCAGCTGGCAGAATGCACAGAATCTCTGACACTCCTGTGTATTTATTTTTCCTTTATTTTTAACCCCCACACTACCACCTAACTGCGGTAGTGCTTATTCTTCCCCCAGCACCCATGTTGTGCGTGTGTAAGTGTGAGACACAAAACACACGAATCTTTATTCAATTTCCATCACCAGGAAGATAGGAAAGCAGCGGGTGGCCAGTGACACGCAGTGCCCTTCACATCAAAGGGCAATGCTGTGTGATCAGACAGTGAAGAGGAGGGCAGGGATTACATCAAAATAGAGTTGGAGGGGGAAATGATGCACTCCACTCCCTACGACGCCCACCTCTCCCTGAACAACTCCAGGGTGTTGGTGGACACCCCGTGCTCCTTCTCCAAGGACACCCGGGCTCTAACGTAACAGTGGAAGAAGGGCAGGCAGTCAGCCCTAACGACCCCCTCCACGGCCCGCTGCCTGGACCTGTTTATGGCCAGGCCCAGGAGCAGACCCACGAGGAGGTCTTCAGACCTGCCCTCCCTCCTCTGTAGCAGGTGTCCGAAGATCAGGAGGAGTGCGGGACTGAAGTGCAACCAAAAGCAGGTGGGTTTTTTTTCAGAAAATAAAAAAAAGGGAGTGCAAACGCCCACACCTAATACAGACATGGTCCATGGACTCCACAGAACAAGCAATTGGGCTGGGAGTCCATGAACCACCGCAATCTGCGGTTGCAGGGGACCGCTGGGTGCAGTGCCCTCCACCTCAGATCCCCGAGACAAAAAAAAAGGGGAGGATCCTCCACTGGGGGCCCTCCCCTCCGACAGCCACTCGAACCCGCAAGTACAGAGGTGTGGATTCTGGAGCAACGGCTCCCTGACGACAGCCGCTACTCCTGCCGGAGGGTAGGCGCGGCACGATTCGACCATGTTCCAGACAGTGATCAGGTCCTAGTAAAAGACAGGTAGTGTCTAGAGGGCGACCTCCAAACCGTCATGGTTGATGAACAGGGCTGCGTGTCATAGTTCAGGTTACACATCTGGCGGAAAAAATAACGTCGCCAGGGCGCACCACCTAGGAGGAAGCTCGACGTAAAGGTATCGCTGCAAGGTCTGAAGGTGAAACGTCGCGACCTGGGTGCGGATGCACACCAGCGACTGACTGCCCTCCTCAATAGGGAGACTCAGAACCTGCGCAGCCACCCAGTGCATCTTTTTGTCCCAGAAGAAGTCGACCAAAGTTCTCTGGAAGTCAGCAACAAAGCCCGGAGGAGGGACCAAAGTGACCAGCCGTACCACAGCATTTGTGACCAGCACTCGGCTCTTGTAAGATAGCACTCTGAGCAGTCCTATCCAGCAGCCTAGGCGAGCCGAGACTTTGGCATCCAGCTCCTGCCAGTTGGCTGGCCAGGATTCCTTGGCCGGGCTGAGGTAGACCCCCAGGTAGAGGAGATGGGTGGTAATCTAGCTGAACCCCCGTGACTCCTCCGGCAGAGAGTCCACCCGCTACGGACCGACCAGTAGCCCGGAACATTTGGCCCAGTTGATCCTGGCATTAGACGCGGCCGAGTACACGTGATCCTCCCCAGGTCAGCCGGTTCGGTGAAAGTGAGGAGCAAGTCATCGGCATAGGCCAAGAGGACCACCCCTGTGCCCTCGCAGCGCAGAACCAGCCCCAACAATGTCCTCCGCAAGGGGTGCAGGAAAGGCTCCATGCACAGGGAATACAGCTGGCCGGACAGGGGGCAGCCTTGACGCACTCCTCTCCCGAAGCGAAGGGGCACTGTCAGGGACCCGTTAACATTAACCAGACACTCTGCGGAGGCGTATAAAAGTCGGATCTGAGCGACGAACTGCGTCCCGAACCAGAATGCCCCCAGAGTCCCGAGCAGGTACTCGTGATCGAACCTGTCGAACGCCTTCTCCTGGTCGAGAGACAGGAAGGCGCTCGGCAGACCAGCCCATCGACAAATGGATCAGGTCCCAGACCAGGTGGACGTTGTCGTGTATCCTCCGGCCCGGGACCGTGTAGGACTGGTCCGGGTGAATCATGTGGGTCAGCACGGAAGCCAGGCGAGAAGACGGTACCCTGGCAATGATTTTATAGTCCGTGCTGAGGAGGGAGACCGGACGCCAATTCTTCAAAGAACAAAGTTCCCCCTTCTTTGGCAGCAGGACAATGACTGCCCTGCGCCAAGAAAGGGGCAGCTTTCCGGCATTTCGACACTCCCCCAGGACCTGTACGTAGTCGCTCCCCAGAACGTTTCAGAACACCCTGAAGAACTCCACAGTCAGCCCATCCAGCCCCGGGGATTTGCCCCTTGAGAGCCGGTCAAGGGCACCGGTCAGCTCCTCTAAAGTGACGGGAGCGTCGAGCCTCCGGCTTCCTCCGGGCCGAGCTGCGGCAGGTCCTCCCACAGAACTCTGCGAGCATCCTCGCAGGACGGATCCGGGGAGAACAGAGCTGTATAATAGGTTCGGACGTGGGCCCTGATACCCTCCGGATCCGAGACGAGGGACCCGTCGTCGGCCAGCAGCACAAGGAGCTGCTGACGGGTGCCTCGCCTTTTTTCCAGCGAGTAGAAGAAGGGGGAGCCGCGGTCCAGGTCCTGGAGGAGCTGGAGCCGCGACCTCACGTACGCGCCCCGAGCCCCGATGAGCTGCAGGCCCCGGAGCGCGGCCTTCTTCTCTTCGTACACACAGCGCAGGGCCGGGTCCACGTCGGGCTGACCGAGGGGTGACTCCAGGTCGAGCATCTCCCTCTCCAACTCCTCGATCCTGGATTTCCGCCTCTTCGTCGACCCCCTCGCATACTCCTGACAGAAGACACGGACGTGAGCCTTGCTCACGTCCCACCATAGCCTCAGGAAGGGGAAGCTTCCCCGCTTCGTCCTCCAGCAGCAGGTTGTTAAAGTGCCAGTACGCAGAGCCGAGCCTGGCGCCGAACGGAAGGAGTTCCACCCACACCAGGTGATGGTCCATGCACGACACCTGCCTTTGGAAATCAGGAGGCGTATGCCCGCGAAACGACCCCAGGCCTCACGAAGGTGAAGGCGATGAATTCAGGATGGAGATTCCACCAGACGTCCACCAGGTCGAAGGACTTGACCAAGTCCCCCGACGCCAAACCCGTGCGGGCACCGCCGTGGTCCCTGTCCTAGAGGACGCAGTTAAAATCTCCCAAGGACGACGCACTGGTTCTCGCCGATGGAAGCGAGATGAGCGGACACTTCTTCGAAGAAGCTCGCTTGCCTCAGCCCGGCCAGGGGAGCGTAGACATTCACCAAGTGAAGCACCGCGCCCCCCAGCCGAACCGTCAGGTGAAGCAAACAGCCTGGCACTGACTCCCTGACCTCCAAGATCTCCGGCTGAAAATGCGAGGCCAACAAGGTAGCCACCCCGCCAGATCTGCGGGTGAGGTGACTCATGTAGACCGCCAACCCGTGCGCCCCACTCCAGGAGCCAGGTGGCTTCGGCTCCCGGGGTAGTGTGGGTTTCTTGCAAGAAGCACACCGCATACCTCCTGTCCCGAAAGGCCGAGAGGGTCTGGAATCTGTGCTGTGACTCCCTGCTGCCGTTGTCGTTGAGGCTGGCTATAGTTGTCTCCATGTCAGAATTAGAGTGCAACCACCACCAGTACACAGTTTAAAAACTATATACATTTACTGGGAAGATGAGAGAGGGGCACAGAAGTCCCTCGCCCTCACCAGGAGTGCTCCCAGGATGTTCCTGACTCGCTTTCGCTCATTCACGTTGAGCCCAGGCACCTGGCGCACAGCATGGGCCAACCAGTAAACTCTTTCAAAGGAGCTCCAGCAGTTGAGCGCCAGTTGGGCTCTATCCCGGCGACTCCGAGTTTCCTCGACAAACTCCCGAAGTTCCTCGAGGGGGATGAGGGGGAGATCGGTGGGGGGCACCTGGGACTCGAAAATGTCACTGCAGACGGACTCCGCATCGTCCCCAGTGTCCGCCACCGATCCAGAACCCTCCTGTGGGAGGTCACCCTCAGTAACCAACCCCTCCCCCACCGAGAGGATGGGGGCTGGTCTGGCACCGCCAACTGGTCTCAAACCTCCAGTGACCCCAACCCAAGGGTCACCGGGGGGTACCTTGGAGCACCCCTTCCAGGAACACCCCAAGTTCAGGTCGTCGGGCAGCAGAGGCTTGGGGCCCCGCTCCTCTCCTGACACCGGGATGCCCGGCTCCTTGGGGAAAAGGTCCTCCCCCAGGGGCAAGGCCCCCGGAAAAACAGTCTAGGAGGGAGGAGCAAGGATAACACCTTCCTCCTCTCCACCGCTCAACGACCCAGCAGAGGGTCCTCCATTGTCACCCGCACCACGGCCCGTGTGGTTATTAAAATCCTCCCCAGGAGCTGGAGGAGTTATGGCAGTGGAAGGCCCGGCTGTAGCCCCAGGGGTTTGAGCAGACCAGGCTGCGGTGCAGGACAGTTGAGTCAGCATCAGCTCATCCCCTGGAAAGGAGCAGTAGCACACTGCTAAGATATCTCTCCCCACCAAGGGGCAGCAAGGGAATTTATGGGACTTCCCATCCCCGCCCGCCTTGGTGGTCATGGGGCCCAAGGTCCCTCCCCCCAGCCTTTCCCAGAATACGATTGGCTGGGGGAAGACAGGGGGTGTGGCTAGGGTGGGTAGGTCAGCTGTGTCACTTCCTGAACTGCCCTTAGTTTATCAGGTGATGGTGGATGGTGGTTGGGGCAGGGGCCCAGTTCCCTCTCTGGGGCCTAGAGACACAGTTGCTGCAGGTGATGAGGTAGTGGTGGTTCCCCCAGGTTAGTGCCAGGGCTCGGGGCAGGTGTTGAAGCCCTAGGGATTTCTGTAACGGGGTGGGGGTTGTGAGTATGGCTAGTGGGGCCAGGATCAGGTACGGGTTCGGGGTTCCTGCGCTGGGGTGACGCTGGCATGGCTGCAGGGGCATTGTCATGCCTGGGCAGGGCAGGTTGTGGGCTAGGGGAAGGGGAAATCTCCCTGTGGGCGAGCCTGATGCATTGCGTCTTCCTGGGCCCCTTCCATCCGGTTGGACGCTCACCCCCCTCCCTGCCAGAGGCTGAGGCGTTGGGAGCCTCCGGCCTAGCCCCCGGTGGTGGGGCTTGTGGTGTTGACTTCAGGGGAGAGGGAGTGGGTGCGGTGGCTCCACCCCCAGCCGTTGGTGTGGGCTGGGCAGCCTTCTGGGTGGGGCAGTTCTTCGTAATATGCGGTAGGCCGTGCCCTCGTGGAGGATAGTGAATGAGCTCTCCGTGACCTCCTCCCAGGCCAGGCAGATGAATACCTGGCGTCGGAAGGAGTATATGTGCCAGAGGATGGGGTCCTTAAGACTGAGCAGGAGCGGTTGGACCCCCGACCGGATCACCCCCAAGGTGTTGAGGTGGGGAAGAAGGAGCTCGCTGGAAATGAAGGGTGGGATGTTAGTGATCATGACCCTCTGGGCCATGACCTCCAAAGGGTCGATGGGCAAATGTGTCCCGCCCACAGTGAGCCCCCTCTCTATGGCCAGGTGGACCGCCTGCTCGGTCTTAAGGAAGAAAATGGCCTTCCTGTACATCCGAGCCGCAGCGACGATGGCCAGTGGGCCGACCACACTAGCCGTGGCCTTGCTGCAGGCCTCGATGGACGTATTGGGGTGGG